>NC_079442.1:22684862-22834862 GCF_903798145.1 Danio aesculapii | reverse complement strand
AGAGACTGCTAAACAAACCACACAGCACTCATGTAGGAAGCTAGTTATGTAAAACTAGCATAGTGTGCACGCACAGCGCGTACACTACAATAATAATAGTAACGTAAAATAATCACTATCTTTTCTTTATGTGTATCCGCACCATACGCTCGAAACACGCACGACGGTTTCAAAACGTAGTTTGGTGTGATTTCCGCTTCCGGGTTCAGTCGCTTTGGAGGGTAGTGGGTGGAATGCTGCCTCTTCTGGATAGGAATGTTATTAAATATAACTGCCTACTAGAAAAGTGTTTGTCAAGTGTCTCCAATGCCTAGGCCACTCATTGTGTTAATATAAAAATGCTGGGTTCCACACAATCCCTTCATGTCAATGAAAATCGATTAAGTTGGCTTTTACAATTTTAAGTTGATTGAACATAAAACAATTAAAATTGTCCCAAAACCTCAAGAATTGTGTTGTTTTAGTTCATTTTAAATAAATAGCTTGAACAAGCAGCAGAAGTATTTTTGAGTGTATATTCAGGGCTTGACATTAACTATTTTGCTCTACAGACACTGTTGCTCATTTTCCAAGGTTTTTAGCCACTCGGCAAGTTCACGATAGTTTCACTAGGTTTATCTGCTAGTTTGTATGCTAAAGTACTTGATATATTTTACGGGACTTTTTATAAAACTACAATTTAAAAATTATATCCAACCCACCAGAGTGGCTGGCTGTCTGACCTGCCTCAGCTGAAGTCTACAACTGGCAGGTTTTAATGTCAAGCCCTGAAAAATACATGTTCATATCTACTTATAAAATTATATATGCCAGAAAAATGCATATTCGTATATTTATAAAAATATATTAAATATTCGTTTATATATTTATAAAAAATGTGTAACATATTTCAGTAAGATACCTGTTTTTAATTTAAAATATATAGATATATACATATATATATTCCAGTAAAATACATGTTCATATATTTATATAGGGCAGCACCATGGCACAGTGGGTAGCACAATCGCCTCACAACAAGAAGGTCGCTGGTTCGAGTCCCAGCTGGGTCAGTTGGCATTTCAGTGTGGAGTTTGCATGTTCTCCCCGTGTTCACGTGGGTTTCCTCCGGGTGCTCCGGTTTCACCCCATTCAAAGACATGGTACAGGGGAGCTAATTTGTCCGTAGTGTATGTGTGTGAATGAGAGTGTATGGGTGTTTCCCAGTGATGGGTTGCTGCTGAAAGGGCATCCGCTGCGTAAAACATATACTGGATAAGTTGGTGGTTCATTCTGCTGTGGCGACCCCAGATTAATAAAGGGTCTAAGCCAAAGAGAAAATGAATATATTTATAAAAATGTACACATGTATGCAAGTAAAATACCTGGTCATGTATAAATAAATGCTTTTAATAAAAGACATTTTTCACAGTTTTTCCTATAATATTTATTCTTCTAGAGAAAGTCTTATTTGTTTAATTTCAGCTAAAATAAAAGCAGTTTTTAATTGTTTTAAACCAATTTGTAAGGTCAATATTATTAGCCCCCTTAAGCTTTTTTCCCCGATTGTCTACAGAACAAACTATTCTTATATGACTTGCCTAATTAACCTAATTAAGCAAAAGTTGAAAAAGATCTAGTAACATATTATTTACTGTCATCATGGCAAAGATGAAATAAATCAACAACTAGTAATATGAAATATTAAAACTTTTATATGTAGAAATGTGTTGAAACGTGTTAAACATAAATTAGGGAAAGAAATATATAGGGAGCTAATAGTTCATGAAGGCTAATAATTCTGACTTTAACTGTACAATTAATTTAAATATATGAACGTACAGTAAAAGCATAAATGAGAATCTTGTCCTCTTCCACATTAGGTGTTACCTACAATTTACAATAATTGTCATCAAAACTGTAGTACTGTTATATTGACAACTGTATAATTTTGACTGTCTTCTCCATACATAATGGCACAAGGACTTGTCATTCTGATGGCACTGAAGTTCATTGACACAGATATTTACTTCTGAGAGATAAACTAAGGATTTTGAGCAAGAGACTGGCTTTTGAAGGCAATCCATGGTGTTTTACTATTTGTAATTGTTGTTTCAAGAAATGCACTTAAATTTCAGTTCTGATCTTAGAAATGTCCCAAAGCGACTGAGAAAAACTGTAATATTAAAGTAGCATTAAAACATTTGTTTTCGTGACTTTTTGTCATACAATTTTGTTTAGTGTTGTGTGTCCATAGAGGTTTTTTGTGTAAAATACGTCCAAGTACAGTTCATGTAAAGGATGTGCATAGATTAAAAACTGTACATATATATTATTAGATTGCTTATTTCAATAGACAGGCTATATGTGTAGATTTAGACTGATTATGTTTGTCTATACACTTTTGTTAAATACTGAACACTGCACTGAAAACATAAAAAGACTTACGAAAGAAAGCATCATTTATGTTTTGTAAAACTGGTTTATTCACAAGTGTAAATGAGCATGCAAAATCTCACAAGAAACGTGATTTATTTCAAATGTCATGCAAATATATAGACACATTTTATAAATAAAATATAGCTTTTCAGCTCAAAGTACACGTTTTCATTTGTGTTAAAATGCCTAACAGAATTTAGTCTAACCTAACAACACTTTTTCTTAAAAAAAGAGGCCCAAATAAAACTAAATAAACACTGTCATACTACATATCTCACACATTTACAGCTAAAAATACTATTATTAAGCACCTTGAACGTACAAAAATCACAGAGTAAGAATGTGATGTGCAAACACACACAGTCTTTGATTTGCTATGTACAGTACATTTGATGGCACGAGTTTGAAGGGCATTTCATATTATATGAGTATCTGGTCAGTTTAAAAAGTATTTACAAAGGGGAAATGGTTTAACGTAACACATTAGGTCAGAGGCAGTATAACGTAATAGAAAAGTGCCATTATAGCAGCACTGATGAGACCAGAAATTGGCACGGTCACAAACCAAGCGATAAAAATATTCCGGAAAAGATGCCAATCGACGGCCTTTTTGGAGCGGAGCCAGCCAACAGACACCACCGATCCCACCTGTCCACAAACACACAAACAAAACAACACAGTATGGCGTGTGTTATTATATGTTGAAGGGACAGAGCACCTAAAAAATTAAAATTGGCTAAACTTACTCAGGCTTTATTCCTTTATTAGAACTTTAAAGATATTTAGCTGAAATTGTGGTGCTTAAAATGCAGTTAGCGGGTCAGAGAAAGCAAACAGGCAACACCAATTAATATCCTTGTCTCGATCATAATACATTGAGGTCTTAAGAAGCATGATGATTAGTTTGCCCAAGAAACCAACATGATACATTATTACCTTTAGCCCACAACCTCAGAAACTGTCATAAGTATGTTCATTACTGTCTGGATCTGCTTTTAGCTTTTAGCATTAGCATTTTGCCACAAAATGATACAGCCTACGTAAGGACGCAAACACTAAAACACAGCACATACTTCAAGAAAATAAAACAATTTTACACTAAAGAAGAGCTAACATGTCTAATATGTTTTGACAAGAACTGGAATGTGTCAGAAAAGAAAATGAAGATCTAAAAAAATATTTATGGAACATTTACCTACACTGTTAAAATGCTGGGTTCCACATAATTCCTTCAGGTTGCCCCAACACAAATCAATTAAGTTAACTTAATTGTTTTTACAAATTTTAATTTGTGGATTGAACATGAAACAATTAAGTTGTCCCCAAAAACTCAATAGGCGACGCAGTGGCACAGTAGGTAGTGCTGTCGCCTCACAGCAAGAAGGTTGCTGGTTCGAGCCTTGGCTGGGTCAGTTGGCATTTCTGTGTGGAGTTTGCATGTTCTCCCTGAGTTCGCGTGGGTTTCCTCCGGGTGCTCCGGTTTCCCCCACAGTCTAAAGACATGCTGTACAGGTAATTGGGGAGGCTAAATTGTCTGTAGTGTATGAGTGTGTATGGATGTTTCCCAGAGATCGGTTGCGGCTGGAAGGGCATCTACTGCGTAAAACATATGCTGGATAAGTTAGATTAATAAAGGGACTAAGCTGAAAAGAAAATGAATGAATGAAAAAACTCAATAATTGTGCTGATTCAGATCATTTTAAATAAGTAGTTTGAACAAGCAGCAAAAGTCTGAGTTTGAGTGAAAGTTTGGTGTATTATACTGAAAAACATCTAGCCTACTGTATAACTGTTATAAGCTTTATAAAGTTAATTTTGTTATTCCCATAGCAATGAATGTGATTTTATAATGATCCGACATAAAAAGGAAAGAAGAATATTTCGAGCTGTGGTCAGCCATTTTAGATTAACCTTAATCTGTTATGTAATGTAATGTTATGCACGGCATACACCCAAAGCACTTCACAATCATGAGAGGGGTCTCTCCACACCACCACCAGTGTGCAGCATCCACTTGGGTGATGTGATGGCAGCCACAGGACAACAATGCCAGTGCGCTCATCACACACCAGCTATAGATGGAGTGGAGAGACGGTGATAGAGCCAATTCAGTGGATGGGGATGATTGGGAGGCCATGATCGGTAGAGTCGATGGAGGGGTTGCACCCCTACTGTTTACGAGAAGTGCTATGGGATTTTTAATGACCAAAGAGAGTCAGAACCTCAGTTTAATGTCTCATCTGAAAGACAGCACTCAGAAAGACTGACAGTATAGTGTCCCCTTCATTTTACTGGGGCTCACTCAGACTACAGGTTGAGCGCCGCCTGCTGGCCTCACTAACACCACTTCCAACAGCAACCAAGTTTTCATGTGGTCTCCCATCCAGGTATAACCATGCTCAGCCCTACAGGGTGATATGGCTGTGGCTATTGTGTTTCATTTGAGATAATTTGACTACTTTTCTGTTGTTTTTTTATTAAAACATCTAATTTACTCCTTAACTTATGTATAACAATATACTGAACTTTTTTCAATTTCAAGTTCAATCATTTTTATGTACAAAACTGCACAGAAACTATAACTGACTTTGATTTGAAGGTGTAATAATAAAACCTAGACATTTTATTAATGACGAAAAATGTTCTCATATGTCTGTTGATAAGTTTTTTACACTATAAAAAGTGAAAACTTAAATTACTTCAACTTGTTACACGTTACACCTGATTGAATAAAATTTATTTTCGACTTAATGTATTAAACCTTTCAAGAATAAATTAAGATGATGTAATTGAGCCAATGTTTGTTTTTTTATAGTGCTGTTATGATTATTTGAAGCTGACATGAAACCCATGTGTGTGGTTTGAAACCAGTGATACACAAAGGCTGATAATGTTTGTTTACAATGAAGAGACAGACGAGAGTGTGTTTTGTTTATAAAAATGGTACTTGTTCTGATCCTGGATAATGAAACCTATATGAAAAAACAACATTCATGTGTACGATCTCAGTTGGGAAGATTGTCCAATGATTAATTTATGACTTAAAGCTACAGGAAGCTCTCATTAATGTCATGAATACACTCAGGACTGTTTACCAAGGCTGTGTTTTAAAGGTAATAATGTTGTAAATAATGCTCATGCTGCGTCCAAATTCACATACTATCCGTCCTAAATAGTATTTAAAAATAGAATAGGGTATATGCAGAGCTAGTGCTTCTTCCCATACTGATAAACTTCCGGTGAACGCTTAATAGGCTATGACTTTATTTCCATTTTATACGGTTCCTTTTACAGCATGAATGTTGTAATGTAATTAAAATATAATCAGTTAAATAGGTTTTGGCATTCATTTAGTTGATCAAGCGTAAAACGAGATGTTTACACGCATGCGCCCGTCAGGAGTAGCAGGCTAGTGCAAAAGCTCAATTGAATATACTGGGGTGAAATAGATGTTCATATTTTAAAGACATGGCAGGGAAAATGTAATTTAATGCAGTGCTTCTTGTACATTCTGAGATCCACTTTATATCAGATATCATTCAGCCAGTGGAGATCACTGATTTTTAAAGAAAACAGACCTTAAACGTGCCGATTTTGTAACGGCATACAGTTCACCGGAAGCGCTTGTCCCAGGTTACTGACAAATTTAAAGTCCTTCCGAATACTTCTGCATACCTACTAGTATATCCCAAATCGTAGTATGTTGAAAAGAGTATGTCAAAGGATGGTTTACTATTTCCAGTAAAAATTTTAAGTGTAGAAGCGTCCATACTTTAACCGCTGATATTGCCCACAGCACATTGTGCGTTGGACGTGAATTCGATTAGAACTACAAACGCGGGTGAAAAGTGTAAATAAACTACAAACATGATGGACGCACGAGACCAACCATCAAGTAGAGAGGCTTCAGTAAAGATGTTTGTATGACTGTTAATTAATATATAGCCAACTGGAAAATATTTTTAATCGCGTTTTCTGTGTTATATTTCATCTGCAACAACAATACTGAACTTCTATAAAGACGTGTTTGGACATTAACGTTTGAATGCAAAATTATCCAAAGACCTGAGGAGATTTCTCTGTATGAAAGTCTCGTGAATGGGAGATTAACCTGCTGCTGCTGCTTCTCCAATAAGGTAGGAAATTAAATATGACAGAAATGTGGATGATGTGTGGATGATTGACAGGGCTCATAACTATGCAACATAACGATCTGTTAACGAGGAAATGTGTCCCAAAGCTTGCATACTCTTCTGTTACACACTCAAAAGTATATATTTTTCCTACACAAAAAAAGTACATACATTTAGGGGGTAGTATAAGTATGCCAATTGGGACACAGCCTCAGTTTACATCATAGGCTGATAGTTTTAGCATCATAAGGCCTCAGTGTATTGCCAGGAGCAACCAGTATGATTTTTGTTTGCTTGTTTATGCTTCAACACATCAAATGTAGAACAATGTGTCAAATATTTTCTTCTATAAATGATGGATTACCTTAATGACGTGTAAAATTAAAATTTACACATTTCATTAATAATGAAAAATGTTTTCATATGTCTGTCGTAGTGGTGGGCGGTATACCGGTGTCATAGTCATCACCGGTGTGACATTGCGCCACGACATGGATTTTCTAATACCGTCAATACCGTAATAAATCAATTATGCACATTAAACGGCTGTATTTACATCAATAATAGCTAATTCTAAATAATAAGGCATTCAATTTTCTTTAAACGTTCAGTTGTGGTCTGAATACCTGTCCTTATACTACAGGGCTCGAAATTGCAACCATTTTGGTCGCATGAGCGCCCGAAATGTAATCTATGCGCCCTCATAATATATTTGGGAGCATTTGTGCGACTGAATATAATGGTTGTAGTGCAATCTGATTTGATTTTCTCTAAAAACTTGCTGAATCGCTCTACCCTGCCGCTGTATTGGTTCATATTAGCTGTCAATCACTCAACGCTTCCCGCTGTCAGATAACAGGGAGCTTTTGTTACTGCAGGAAATGCAAACGGCTGAAGAGTGAAAAGTGCACAGGTTTGCAAACCTCACCTAAAGTTATAATAATAATAATAATGGCGCAGATGACAGCGATCATAACATGAGGTAAATGTTGATCCGCCAGCTGAGATCAATCGAGTGTTTTCGGAGAAGGTGCCTGAATCTTGATGCGTTGCATTCACCGCGTGTTCAGCGCAAATGTCCGCTAAATATAAAGTCTAATACTGTAGACATCATTGCCAAAGAAACTCGCCTTTACTAAGTTTACACTGAAACTACAGCTCATAACAAAGAGCGGTATTGCGCCGGTGGTCATCATGAGAATCCTGCTCTGTCTGCTTATAAATTGGTGCGGCTGACTTGCCTGCTTTATTCCAGAAACACAGAGAAATGAAGATCAGCTCATAACGAGACTGAGCATTTAAAATGACCCAAACCTAAACTTTTAAAGGGCGATAGAAGTGAGAATTTCTTTTGTCCGTTCTTCCTTGAGATGTTTATTATTTTGCTATTTAAAGTAATACCATGATATTATACCGTCACCGTTCAAAAGATGAAAAATACCGTGATATTAATTTTAGATCATATCGCCCACCTCTAGTCTGTCGATAAGTCTTGTACCCTGTAATAAGTGAAAACTTAAACAAATTGCACCTAAACGAAGGAAGCTCTCGCTAAAGACTGTCATTAACACACTAAGGGCTGATTACTGAGGCTGTTTCAAAGGTAATTATGCTGTAAATTGTTGAGACTGTCAGTCTTGCGTCATAACACCTCAATGTATCATCAGAAGCAACGAGTATTACTTTTATTACTCATGTTTAACTTTATGTATCAACAAGGATTACAAATTCAGCTAAAAATCCTGAAGAAAAAAGTGACCAAACATCTTAGATGACCTGAAGTTCAGCAAACTCGAATTACTATGCCTTTAAAATGGCATGTATTTAATTCGCTGATAAACAACCCACCTTGCAATGAGTGGTGCTGACTGGGAGTCCGATGTTGGAAGCGACAACCACAGTAATAGCAGAGGCGAGCTCAATGCTAAACCCACTGCGAGACAGACATGATGATTATCATAAGCTCTATAATCATCTTTACACACAGCACAACACTGTTTGAATGACAAAAAAGCAGTATGGCCTTGCGAAAATGTCATAATACTGAAGAGACAAGACAGATGTTCTCTACTGAGGGACTTTCCACGAGGCTGGGAGTGTTTTCAACTGTTTGTTTACACTACAAAGTCAACAAAGATAAGAAAGTGGGAACTGGGCTCTTAAGCCTCATGAGAACCGCTGTGATAAAACTAAAATATGAAGTCTGATCCCACATCTTATGAGTTCTTACTGAAGGTATTAGTGTTTTTTTTTTACCTGGAGGGGGTGATGGGTGTCAGGTCTTTGCCCATGGTTTGAATGACCCTGCGACCCCAGATCCAGAGTCCTGTACAGATGCCCACTCCACCATATAATAGAAGCCAGATGGGTGTAGGAGCGCTGGGGGCCACTGAGGCACTGTCATAGATCAGCCATAGGGCCACCAGAGGGCCAATCGCATTGCTGGAACGGAGGAATAATGGGTAGGGTTATCGCTTAGAGATTGCAGAGTATAAAGAAAAGATTAGAGATTAAAGCAACGTGAGAAAGGAGCTGGAATGCATGACATAAATTATGATCTAAATGCTTGGGGTTGGTAAGGTTTTTATTATGTTTTGAAAAGTATTATCAGTCTTCAGTGTCAAATAATCCTTCAGAACAGCATGTATTTGAAATATAAATCCTATTATTATAAATCCAAAAGCCATGCTTTGACACATTTAGTGCATTCCTTGGTTAACTAAAACCATAAAACAAACAAAAAAGTTAGTTGACAAATTAAATATATGATAAAAATATATATATATTAAAATAAATAAATAAATAAAAAAAAAATAATATATATATGCAACATATATATTCATATTATATATATGCATTTTCCCATATGACAAAAGAACAAAATGACTAAAATAAATACTAAAACTTTAGCTACATTAAAAAATAAATAAATAAATAAACCTAAAATAAAATGAATACAAAAATATAAAGTACTTTTAATTAAAGTAAAACTAAAATAAACTTAATTAAATAATTAAAACAAATGACAAAAGGTTTAGCAAATGTTTATGTACGAATATAGAATATGTAAAAGTTTTAAAATCTTTGCCTGTTAATTAAAATCATCAATTTCTTGAAACAGCTTTCTGTGCCAAAATTAGTTCTATTTTTTCTGTATTTAAAATGTAGAATATTTTTTTCATCATTTAAAAATCACAATTTCCTTTACAAATCTTTTTGTTAAGAGCTTTCAAAAAACTAAAGGAGATATATGAAAATCCAATTATAGTTTGCAGGCTTGAAGTAAGATTTAAATTGACTTCTTTCTTTACCCCAATTGTAGATAATCCTGATTTTACCTCAGGAATTCTGGATGATGGTTTTAAATGCTGGTGTAATTTGGGAATTGTCAGGCTTGGGGATATGTTCTCAGACAATAAATTAATGTCTTTTACAGAATTAGCTCAGAAGTACCAATTGTTCAAACGTGATTTTTCCGTTTTCTTCAATTCAGACATCAGATCACTAACAGCACAACACTTGTCCAAAATTGTGAGATATTTACTATTGAGAGGTTATTATTTTTATCATCAGGAAAGTTATCTGTGGGTCGATTTTATGGGTCTGTATGTTCAATCCCATCTCCTGATATACAGAGAAATAAAACCAAATGGGAGGAAGAGTTAGATACTGACGAGGAAACATAGGATGATATTTGGTCAAATGCTAAGAAAATATATTTTTGTACACCTACAAAAGAAATACACTATTAAATAATACACAGACTCCATATCTCTCCTACACTGTAAAACCCAAAAAGTTAAGGTAACACAAATCCCTGGAGGAAACTGACTGCAACAAACCAGTTAAGTTCAAAAACAAATCCTAATGAGTATTGTGAACAATCCATTTGATTAAACGAAGAAATTTGAGCACAGTAAAACCCAATAAATGAAGACAACTCAAATCAACTGAGTACTGTTAAACCCAGCAAGTTAAGGCAACTCAAACTGTTTGAGGAAACCGATTGCAACAAACCATTTGAGTTAAAAAACTAATCTACTGTATATGAGTACTGTGATTTAATTATATTTAATTAACTCATTACCTTCAACAATAAGTTCAAAACTCATTTCAAATAAGTAGAATTAACTTTCAGTAAATTTTAAGTTAACTGCACTCATTTCATTTAATAAATCTGACCATTGGGTTTTGCAGTGCAACAGCATCTTTTTAACCCTTTTGTTTAAACTACTTATTTAAAATGAGCTGAAACAACACAATTCTTGAGTTTCTTTTTTTTTGGGGAGGGGGAGGTGGATCTTATTGTTTTGTGTTTTATCTACTTAAAAAACACACAAACAAACAAGTTAACATAATTCCTTCATGTTGTACCAACACATGTGGATTGTGTGGAACCCAGCATTTTTGACAGTGTATGTGTTTAAAATGTAAAACAGATGTAGGTACATTAACGCATTGCATGTGGTCATGTAACAGACTACAAAGGTTTTGGTATATGGTGCTGGGCGAAATGGAAAAGATCTTTAACATGCAGCTGGATTTTGAACCAGTTTCATTGTGGTATAATAAATCGTATAATATATTAATCTTTGCTGTTAGAAAAAAATTGTTACTAATTGGATTCGATAAATCTCCAGCACTTCAAGGTTTGGCACAAGATAATTTTTGAGTTAATTCCCCTGGAACATCTTCCCCATGTTTTCCAGAACATATTTTCAAAGTTTGAACTTCATATTTGGCTTATTTGGATTCTAGTCTTTGCCCAATCATAAAAGGAATAATGTAACTATTATCATCTGAAAAATAAGCAATGTTTTTAGCCCTTTTCTGATCTGTTTTATTTGGGGTAGTTCTGCTTTATATAGAATCTGAGCTTTTTCTTTCTTTTCTTTTTCCTTTATTTCTCTTCATTGTTTTGTGTTGATATTTTTCTTTGCGTGATTTGTGAACATGTATTGTTATGTCTGTATTATTGTGAAAATCCAATAAACATAATTATAAAAAATAACTTTAAAAAACACTAATAATTAATTGCCAAATTCATCAAATTTCAAAATGAATACAGCTGAATTCACTTTTAAGAAAACCTTTTTTTTTTTAAAAGAAATCTGAAAAATCCCATCTCGCATACCTAACATCATTCCCCCCATGTGCGAATGAGCCGAAGCAGGCGGTGAGGATCTGCAGGAACTGGAAGAGCGTTGACACCTCAGGTTTGTCGATCTCCAGCTCGTCGATGTCCTCCTCCAGCACGTCTCCTCTAAGCGCCTCGTCCTCCATCTCCACCGCCAGAGCTGCATCCTCCACCGCGGCTTCACCATCAGCCACCGCCGTACAGTAACTGTTATAGCTGTCGTACCGTGAGCGCCTCTTCTCTCCATCCAGTCCCGTCCGGCTTCCTCCCTCTCCGTCCTTCAGTGAGCCGTGGATGCCGTAAATGGCCATGGTGTAGGAGGTGTAGCTGTTGTTGCGGCGGATGGGCTTCTCTACGGGCTCTCCCATGCATTCACCCACTTTGGCCAGGTGAAGTTTGTGGAGAAGATCCTTGTAGATTCCTGAGTCTTTGTGAACGGTGTGAAACTGGTTTCCGCTCAAGTCGGGGATAACAATACCACCACTGCCATTTAAAGCTGCAAGAAGTAGCAAAGAATTAGTGCTGTTAGAGTCAAAAAGAAAGAAGGTAATGTTTAAAGCAAGACAGACACTGCAGGTAAACACATGGTTTATTTTGGTGCATGATACTGGGAAAATATGAAATATGCATCAGGCTACTGTTGTTAAGTATTGCGATAATGATATTTTTTATGATGTTATTTTCATTAGCTGTTTTTGAATCATTTATTTATGTAATAATTTTAAAATAAACAGGTAAAAGTAATTTTTAACTTTTTTTATATTTCTGTACTAAATTCTAATTAGACTAAAAAATTGTGTCAAGGTGTTTAAACACGATTGGTGAAAACCTCAGCAGAAATTTGAACTCTGATTGGCTCATTTTTTCCCCTTTTGTCTCAACTCCCGCCTTATGTGTTTCTTTTCAGCTCTGGTTTCACCTTTGGGCCCCTCCAGCCAATAGCAGAACAGCAACTACTGGGGAGGTCAACATGATTGGTCAAATTTAGATAAACAACTAATGATTAAAATAAATGTAATTTATCACAAATATCTGTAATACGTATATTGCATACTATTATCGAGATTTTCCGATATATTGTGCAGCTCTACTTTTTTTGAGCCTATCATTATTAAAAATGTTGTGCTTTTTTCAGCTTATTGTAAGGAAGAATATTTTAAGTATTTCTGTTGTCAGACTTTAGCAATTTGTGTTTGCAGATTTCAGTTACAATACATATTTTTAAAGGACATTTTCAACAGTACGTCAACTTCCTGTAAGACCAAATCAAACTTCAGTTTTTTTTCCTATCTGTATTCTAGAGGTTTTTACAGAGGTGGTTCGTACATTATTTGCCTGATTATATACATTTAATTCTGCAAAAAAAAATTTTCAGGCTGTTTACGATATTTTTAGAACTGTGTGGTGACAAAAAGTAAAACCCCAAATCCCCACTTATATTAAACCCTTGATCCTAATATATATATATATATATATATATATATATATATATATATATATATATATATATATATATATATATATATATATATATATATTTATATATAATAAGGAAAAACTTTGAACCGGACTTAATTCAATGTTCAGGTGCCTTTTTCACATTTTTATATTTGGTTCACATTTTTTTAAATATATATGGGCAACGCAGTGGCGCAGTAGGTAGTGCTGTCGCCTCACAGCAAGAAGGTCGCTGGTTCGAGCCTCGGCTGGGTCAGTTGGCGTTTCTGTGTAGAGTTTGCATGTTCTCCCTCGTTCATGTTGGTTTTCTTCTGGGTGCTTCCCCCACAGTCAAAAGACTTGCTGTACAGGTGAATTGGGTAGGCTAAATTGTCCATAGTGTATGAGTGTGAATAAGTGTGTATGGATGTTTCCCAGAGATGGGTTGCAGCTGGAAGGGCATCCGCTGCGTAAAACATGTGCTGGATAAGTTGGCGGTTCATTCTGCTGTGGCGAACCCAGATTAATAAAGGGAAGCCAAAAAGAAAACGAATGAATGAAATATTTATTGCCAATGTATATTTATATTTGAAAAACAAAACAAAAACATCTATATATACATACACATTATATTCAAATATAAATATTAAAAAAAAAAAAAATATATATATATATATATATATATATATATATATATATATATATATATATATATATATATATATGTATTTATATATATATATGCTTTTAAAATACACATTTGGCAATTGTAATATATTTGTATATATTCTAAATATATGTGAAAAATGTTTACAAGCATTTAAAAATTTATTTGCTGTCGGCGCTGGTGGTGTGGTAGTTAGTGTGCCGACATGTTGACTGCAGAAAGACAGCTGCAGAAAGACTTTTAATGTGAATTTTCATCTTCACACTTAGCGCATGTGGACTGTTAATTTCTTCTTACCAAAATTAAAATTTAAATGCCTAAAAAGATCAAATAATAAATCGATCTTTCATGAACAACTACACAAATGATAACTCAAATGCTCAAAAATTAAATAATTAATCAAAATGCATTCTTAAATGAGAAATCAAATGTATTTGATATTTAATTTTCATGAACGACTAATAATCTCCTGATTACACACACACAGCTGGAAGCTCATGACGGCCACCTCATTCACATAGACTCTTTGCTGAGTCTTGATTTTCCCTGTGAAGCATTACAAAGCATTTTGTTAGTGTATTTTTAGGTCAGTGCAACAGATGTTTTCTTCGAGTAAACAAGAACAAACAAAAGAAAATAAGGATTACGAATTTTTTGGTCAGTTGGCACAATTTTATGAATTTTAATAAAGAATTTTCGGCCAGTTCAATAGTTGGCACAACAGTTTTGTTCCAGAGTAGTTCACCTCTCCAGAAAACAAATAATCTTAATAAACTCAACTAAAAGTTTTTTGTATTACTGACAAATAATTTATGTCGGTGCAGCTAATGTTTTCAAATGTTGAGTGAACAAGAAAAAGCGAAAGGAAATAAGGATTTTTATGCTTAAATTCTGCTATTAAGGAGAACTCTTAGTGGTAAGATAAATTATTTTGAGAATAAGGGCCCAGAATTCTGAGTAAGACATGTATGCAAATGAATACATATTAAAATATAACATTTTTAGAAAAATTGTAAGACTAAAAATGTCTGCAATTCATAGTATAATCAATCAACTCAGGAAGTATGGCTGTAAGTTTTTTTTTTACCCTATTTACCATCAGTCAAATTGATCAAGCACAATTCAAGTGACTGACCATGAGTGCAGTCCAAATCTTTGGTGTCAAACTCTTTCTTGTCCAGGTCGGTTTCTGCCGATCCCCCAATGTCGAAGGCCACTTTGTTGCTGTCAGTAGGCGGTGTCTGTGGAACAGGAGAGTAGTTTCGAGGAGGGCCAGGATTATGGTCATTTAGGCCATTAGAGGATGGCTTCTTCTCAACTAGCTGTGTCCCACTGGTGTCTGCAATATTCGGACCTGAAAAGGTGGAAACAGTTAAAGAAATGATGATATTGTATGAGTATGGATCAGGGTAAGCATGGAATAAAAGAAGTCAAAGAGGCGGTTTGATAAGAACATTCACAAACACATTTTATCATTCAGTCAGGAATGAACTATATTCAAAATTTGGATGTAGGTAAGATTTTTATTTTATGTTTGAAAAGTACATCCAACAAAGGTGTATTTTATTTAATAAAACACTATATGTCGTAATATATTAAACCCTTAAAATAAGTTTTCTATTTGTATGTTCTATGTAAAATGGGATTTATTTTTTCAGAAGAACAGCATTTACTTATAATAAAAATCTTTCAAAACATTATAGAAATCTAAACTGAAACTATTTAATGCCTACTTGCTAAATAAAAGTATATATTTTTTAATGTATTTATAACAATACTTTGTTTAGCCCGCACTTTTGAATGGTCTTAAAACACGTTAAAAAGAGTTAATGTTGTTTTAGGATTCTGAAAACAGCTTCTGAAAACGTTCCGAAAATGTTCATTACAAAAACTAGCTTCCATCCATAGAGAATTCCCTGATTGAGCATTTTAAATTCACACTGAACATAAACATTTACTTTGCATCTTCTTCTTTAACCGCGGGCACACAATGAACCAGACCACCAGGGCAGTGAGGATGGCACAGCCCAGTGAGATCAACAGGGTTCCCCACCACGGTATCCTGTCAAACCCCAACACTGAAAATAAACAAACAGACAAT
This sequence comes from Danio aesculapii, assembly GCF_903798145.1. NCBI lineage: Eukaryota > Metazoa > Chordata > Actinopteri > Cypriniformes > Danionidae > Danio > Danio aesculapii. Next base: position 22,818,969 of record NC_079442.1, on the reverse strand, counting down.
CACTTGACATGTTTTAGTGATCAATGGTGCTCTATAGGACTCCACACTTACATATTAATGATATAACAATTTGTCTAATGCTATAGTCCTGGAAAGATCTTGTAAATTAGCATTAGCATAACTTCATCTTCTGTTTAAAACTGAAACTGTGTTATGTCAACCAAAAATACAAACAATCTGGGATTAGACATTTGTAAGTATGAACAAAAATGAACATTGTCCTGTTTTCTACACAATGATAGTCTGCTGTGTTGACTAAAAACTGCAGTGAGTTAAGCTAACTGTTACAATTCCCTATTTTAAATGAACTTGAAATGGAGACCTTCCACAGAATTTTTTTTAGTTAAGTTAATTCTCAATTCCTATGAAAGAGTGGAGCCACTAACAGTACTGAACACTGTGCGTGGCTGGCCAGATAACCAGGAAGAGGGCGGTCCTGTGCTCCGCTGATTAGCAAACAGACAACAGTTGGTTCACAGCAGACACTTTTTATCTTCTGTACATCACGATCCCCTGAAGTGTGCTTAAAAGTACAGATTGCTGAACTTGGGCCAAAATTATATTAAAAAATGTTGTTACTAAATCATCAAACTGTACAGACCACTCCTTTACATAGCACATATTTGTTAGCAAAAGGGTCTATCCTCTTTGAAGGGAAAGTTCACCCAAAAATGAAAGTTTTCTTACTGATTTCTCACCCTCAAGTGGAACTAAACTTGTTTGAATAGAATTTTTCTGTTCAACATAAAATATGTGAAGAGTTCAGATGCAAAAACCTCTAGTGCCATCTGAAATTTTCTTCTAAAATTAGCATTTTCTCAGACTTCTATATCTTGATTCAGTAATTTCACTTTTATGGCAAAGAATGGGTTATTTTCAGCAATTTTAACATGAAATAGCTGAACATAAACATCAGAGGCAGAGAAAAATGCTAATGGTAGAAGAAAATTCTAGATGGCACTTAGAGGTTTTTGCATCTGAACTCTTCATATTTATCTATTTTGAAGAATGCTGTCTGATAACCATTGACTTACCAGACTATTTTTTTTCCAACTATGGGTGTCAATGGCTACAATTGCCAAGCATTTTTCCAAATATTTTCTTTTGTAATCAGCATTAAAAAAAGAAATTTGGTAACACTTTATTTTGATGGTCCATTTGAGTATTAGTAGACTGTCTGCTTAATACCTGTTGATACTGCTTCTTCAACAGACATATAACAGACTATAAGAAACTTTGCAAGTACATGTCAAATTGCACTAACCCTAACTCCAACATAACCGTCAACTAAATCTAATGAGAATTAGTTGGCATGTATTTGCAATGTAACATAAACTCAACAAATGTACCATCAAAATAAAGTGTGACCAGAAATTCAAAAAGGTTTGGTATAACTGATGGTCAATGATTTTTTTTGATGAACTATCCCTTTAACCCACCAGACTTTGTATGTGTTTGTAAATGTGAAATTAATGGTCAGTTAATCAATAGCAGATGAGGGAGGGGTCATGTGTGCATTCAGGTCACGTGACCATGACTTCAGCATGCTGTAAGTCATCAATGTGAGTACATTTTGAGCTACAATTTGAGAACAAAATGTTCCTCAAAATGCTAAATCTATCACAACCTTTAAAAATACCATATATTATTAAAAAAAATGGTCTAAAATGCAGCACTCGAAAAAAAAAAAGATATCATTTAAAAGTTATTGTCACTTGTCTTGTTTGTGTTTTGAAAGAAAAGTGTTTTTGTTTATATACATGTGTCCCACATGGCAAAATTTTTCTGGCCCAGCGCTGGCCCACACAATCGGCTTTTGCTTGGCTCACAAGCCGCAGTGAATTACGGTACATGACTGGACCAAGTCTGGCTTCCAGACAAGGGCCAAACAAGGACCATATCTGGGCCAAGTCAATGACCCAGAACTGTGTCAGAAATAATGGTATCACAACTACAATTAAATTGATTAACCCATGAAGCATTGGGCTTTAGGCATGCTGTGGGCTACTTTTTTCTCGAAGCGACCTGATTGGTAGAATCTTTTTCTTTGCTCAAAAATTATTTAAATGTGGGTCAAGACTCAAGGTAGGCCAAACTTACGTGGCCCACATATACATTTTACATCTGGGCCAAATACTACATTCTACATCTGGCCCAAATCTTGTGTGTCGCCTTAAAGACGGTGCCACCTCTGCCAAACCCAGACCATGTTTGGCCCACATGCTGTATGACAGTGCCGAATAATTGCCTGCTGTGCCAGCTTTATGCAAAATCTGGGCCAGAATTCTTTGCACCTGGGGTGTGTGTGTTTGTGTGTATTTTAGTGATCTATATTACATTTATATTGCATCATTTATACTAACCTATTATAATTTTCTGCTAATAAATGCTCTACGAATTACCGGTTTGTACACATTTAGGATGCGCGCACAGCGAGGTTGCAGAAAAAAAACCGGGAGCGCTTGCATTTACAGCGAGTGAATGACATCCGATGCGGTACAGAGTTTGTTGTTGTATTAGAGATAAGTTATATTGATTACATATTATATATTATTTACACAATGGTTTCAGCGTATTATAACATCTTGTCACCCAGTGATAAGCACAGTTATTCTGCAAAATTAACGTTAAAGTGAGCGGCGTTCATCTGACAGGTCCATTTGCGATATTGGATAAGGCAAAATGGCCAGGCATCCAGCCCTAAATATACAACTATCTCATTGAAGCTCCAAGTGATTTTACAAGAGAGAAGTTAAAGGCCTACAAGTCTTTGGATGCCAACAATGTTGTTCTGTGTGGTCATGTGCAAGAAATAATGTTCCAAGATTACCAAATTCAAAACTTTGTAGTGCTAAAAACCGAAGGTTCTGTCTAGCCAAAGACAAGAAAAGAAGACGGAACTGTACAAGGTAATCATCAACAAGCAATACAGCTGCATTCTGACAGCGAACTGCACCTGTACGGAGTATCTGAACTTACACTTTTACATTTCATTCTGAGCATTCAGTGTCCGCAGTTTAATTCACCATATTTAACTGTTTTTGCTGAAATCATTGCTGCAGTCAAAAACGAGTAATGTGTATGATTCAGCATAGCCTAAACCTGCTGATATAAACTGAGAACTGCAGGGTCGAGCATTTTTAATTAGGTCCTCATTCCATTCAGCTCTTATGATGACTGTTAGCCAAAGACATCTGCGGTTGGCATTAAAAGCAGTGTGGTGTAGGGCAAAATTTAAGTTTTCTAGTTTTGGACTTTTGAATTTGGCATCTTACCGCACAACACACTAGCTAGTGCAACCGGCCTTTTTTTGCAATCGGTATGCTAGGTTGTACCCGTGTGATGTCATGTGTTATGTAGGTTGGTAATTCCCCTTTATGATAGATTCGAAACTTTGAAGAAACCTTATCAATGGTTTATAAAATACAAATGAGATTTTTACTCACAACACATACCTATTTATGGCGAATAACATAAAATAATACATTCAAAGCTGTCTCTGTCCTTTTTTTCCTACTTGTTCAAGAAAAAAAAAGCTAAAAATAAAAGGAAAAAAGCTTACTTGGTGCTCCAGTAAACATGATGGAGAACAGGTTGATTCCCATTGTAACAGCATAGAAAACCGGTAATGCTCTTAAACCATTGGGCACTGGATCATCCTAGAGCACATGGAAAGGCTGTTGTTTAGCACATGATTAAAGAAAAGCGCATGTTCTTTCATTATTGACTACAACAAAAGATTATAAAGCACCAAAACAGACACTGGTACATTATGCAACAGGTGAGCTCAGATTTGCTGTTTTACCTTGTTCAAGATAAACTTGCGGACAAAGTAGAAGAGAACGGCAGACATGATGCCCGAGAGAAGAGGTGAGAGAAACCAAGAGGCCACTGGAAGACACATAAATCAATGAGTCACGTAAATATGCACAATGTTTCATAAAACTGAATGTCCTCAAATATTCTCAGGACTGCACGACAAGTATCAACAAAGACCCCTTAAGTCACTTAATCATGTGACCATGTTTCCTGTCTGAAGAGTCCAAAATGTTCTGCTCCATAAATAGATCTCATTTGGGTCATGTGAAAGAATAATAATACGAGGAGATCTGCATGTTCGGGAGGCATTACTACTTGCTATTTCTGGGGTCACATGGGAAAATATTCTCTTTCCATTTACTGACTCAGGGATAAAATATGTAATCTGACTAAGCGTGCTTGTGCAAATTCTTCAAAATACTCAATTTCACATACCAATGCGGAGCAGTTCCAGCCATTTGACCCCCTGGTGACCTCTGGCAACCATGGAAAAGCCGATTGTGGCGCCCACGATGCAGTGCGTCCCGGAGATGGGGAGTTTCAAGAAGGAAGCTGCGAGCTGCCAGACAGCAGATCCTGCAAACACAATCACAACACTTGTGACGTGACCAACACAAGTCTCGACAACATGAGAAAATTACACCTAAGTGACATGCTCGTAGTTTACTGGATTCAGCTGATCTGTGATGCCCTGTGTGACGCACTGTTCAATGTTAAATGCATATTGGCTTTAAAGGGATAATTCACCCATTAATTAACATTTGGTGTGCATATGGATTCTGGCACCAAGGATTAAAGCTAACACCCAGCAAACAATTTTGTGTTTACTAGACGTCTAATAGACATCTAAACGTAGACAGCTTGGCTAAAACAAGGCTAAACTTGGGCTGTCTGTGAAAATCTAATAGGCGTCTAAGAATAGTTCAAAACAAATAGACGGATTAGACAGACTTTATATGTGTAGTCATTTATTTCTGGTTATTTGATGTCTAGTTTTGGCCTGTTCTTTGACGTCTATTAGATTTTCACTGACAGCCCAATTTTAGCCTTGTTTTAGCCAAGATGACTATGTTTAGGCGTCTATTAGACATCTTTTAGACGTCTTTTAAAAACAAACAATGCTTGCTGGGTAATGTTGTAAATAGTGTTCAGCTTCACTTCATTGGTCTCAATGTGTCTTCAGGAGCCACACATTTGTTTTACTTGTTTATCTTTTGCTGACTCTCATAAGTTTTATTTATCACTTTAAGAGTGTGAGTGGGTGATCTACTCTTAACTAAAAGTAGATTTGAAAGAGAATGAGAGAAAAGTGGTTGTCCAAAACAACATTTAACCCCACTGGCTTCTTTTGTTTGCAGTATTAGGGTTTCTGCTGGTTTCACAGTCAAATTTAAGACTTTTAAAGACCTTTTTAAGACCATGAATTTGAATTTGAAAAAACCCAATAAGTTAAGGCAACTCAACCCGTTTGAGAAAACCGATTGCTACAAACCATTTGACTTAAAAAACTAATCTGTATGAGTACTGTGAACCTACTCCATTTAAGTAGTACTGTGAACCTATTCCATTTGATGAGGTATTTAATTAACTCATTACCTTAAACGCTGAGTTCATAACTCTTTTCAAATGAGTAGAATTAACTTTCAGTCAAATTTGAGTTAACTACACTCATTTCATTTGATAAAGTTAACTTTTGGGTTTAACAGTGTAATTAGTTATCTCTAAGCCACATATTTTAAATAATGTGTCAAAACAAGCAGACTCTATATATACACATATATTTTTACTTTTTACACATATATATTTTACATATATTTTACAACATAAAAAAACACTTTAAAATTAATTGTACGCTCAACAGACTGTTCTAAAAGTTTATTGGGATGTATTTGTTGGTGTTTGGATGTGTGTTGAATTGATTGGTTAGCTTTACATAAACAAAGGAAAATTAAGACCCATTTACAATGATTTTAAACCTACACGACAATATTTCAGACAATTTAAGACTTTTAAGGTCTAAAATTTTGATTTTGAAATTTACAGCAATTTAAGATGTTTTAAGACCTCGCAGTATTATGTACCCTGAGTATACACTATGGTAGCTTCATCTTCATTTAAAAAAAATTTAATTGGCAGCATAAAAACATATGACAGAGTAATTGGCAGTTCATTCTCCTGGGGTGACCGCTTATATTCAACACATTCTGGTTGAAAACAGCAAAACCTAAATTTAACCTATAGAAGACAATCATTCATTCATTTTCCATTGGCTTAGTCCCCTTATTCATCAGGGGTCACCACAGCAGAATGAACGGTCAGCTTATCCAGCATATGTTTTACAAAGTGGATTCACTTCCAGCTTTAGCCCAGTACTGGGAAACACCTATAGACTCTCGCAATCACCAACATACAGCAGGGCCAATTAATTTACCCAATTACCAAATTAAATTGTATTTTAATGCCTAGCAGGCACCTTGATGTCAAAATACATGTCCAAAAACTCAAAATGCAAATTGATATAATGTCAGTTGATTACCTTGATTAAAAATTGATTAATCAAAATGTGATTAAATTGACATCTAACATTGGTGTAACCCCACATCCTCTGCCCCTGTCAAAAATCAGTTAAAGTACTGTCTTGTAATTGGTTTTGGCTGTGTTTGATTCTAATATTAGATGTCATTTTAATGTCTTTTGGACACCAAGGTTATTTACATGAATTGTAGGGATCCAAAATCCAGTGTATATGCGTCACCTATAATTGAAGCTTTAAGATGAATACACCTTTTCTTATGTTATAATAGTTTTTGAGTCATTACTAAAGTAGTGGAATGTGGATGTCAAACTTTGGCATGTTTTTTTGAAGTCAATTTGATGTTAGGCAACATGGTGGCTCAGTGGTTAGCACTATCGCCTTACAGGAAGAAGGTTGCTGGTTCGAGCCCCAGCTTGGTCAGTTGGCATTTCTGGGTTGAGTTAGCATGTTCTCCCAGTGTTTGTGTGGGTTTCCTCCTGGTGCTCCGGTTTCCCCCAGAGTCCAAAGACATGCGCTATAGGTGAGTGGAATAAGCCAAGTTGGCCGTAGTGATTTTTGTGTGTAAATGCGAGAGTGTATGGGTGTTTCCCAGTGCTATGTTGCAGCTGGAAAGGCATTTGCGGCGTAAAACATATGCTGGATAAGTTGGCAATTTATTCCACTGTAGTGACCCCTGATTAATAAAGGGACTAAGCCGAAAAGAAAATGAGGGAATGAATCAATTTGATGTCCTGGGATACTGTCCGCCATATTGGAGCAGTCAAAGTCAGTGTTGAAACACTCAATAGCAAGTTGATTGTGCAGTTATATCCTCATATGAATATCTATAAATAAGTTTAATTCGCTTAACCCACATAAGAGTTAACATTTTACCAGTTTTTATAACCAAAGGCTGAGCAATATTGCTACATTTTGGAAAACTGAATGACAATAGATTGACTGTTTCAAGATGGCGGATGCGTCACCATTTTTGGAGTGGTCAAATCTGTGTTGGCATCTACACAAACGTATATATGTTTCTGGCATCTTAATTTGTCTGATACACTGCAACACAATGAAAGCATTAAATCAAGTACACACTCACCAAACATGGCACTGATGGAGCCAGCCATCAGTACAGCCTCTGAGCCATTATACATGTGAACATCGATGATCCCCGAACGGATGGTTTCGCTGACCTTTGCCCCCAAAAGCATGGCACCAACTGTCTCAAAGATGGTGGCCAGGATGCAGGCCTGGCGCAGAGTCACAACCCCAGAACCCACGGCTGTCCCGAAGGAGTTGGCGACATCGTTGGCACCCACAGAGAAGGCCAAGATAAAGGCGATGACGAATCCCAAAATCAACAGCCAGAGGACATCAGACATGTCTGTCTGTGCGCCCGCAGCTAGCACGCTAACACCTGCTAGAGTTGCTAATGTAGTCGATTCCATTTCTGGAGAGAAACTGCACTTCTGGCCTACCGAGAATCAACTGGCTTAGTTTATTGAGGTATTTTCTTAATAAATAAATAAATAAATTGGCAGAGTAATATAGGATATGAGCTAAAAATAAAATAGTCTCTACAAATGAAAATAAACGTAGCAGGAAGTAAAAAGCAACTGTTAGCTACATATACTAATATCAGTAAGGGTTTTGGATTGGCTTTGAGTGGCTACACTGACTGGGACATCCATTATGGACTAGATCTTAGCAGATGTTGATGGTACATTCTGGAAAAGAAAGAGCCATTTGGATTAATTAGAGACTTTATGACCTGATTATGAAAACACAAAACAGAGACAAACAATTGAAATAAACCGTGCTGCTTTTATATAGACCATTTTGAGGGATGTAAACAATAACAATGGTCCCAATGCATTTACTGTTATACATTTTAAATTTCTACAGCTTCCGAGAATCCAAAAAGGTTCACTATTGATAAATAATGTTGATAGCTGTTTTAACATGTAGTTATGATTGAATAGCCTCTCGTAACAGTAATGAAATAGTTTGATAACAAGCAGGACATGTTCATGGGCCAGTGACAAGACCACATTGAATTGGTCTTTAGTTTGATTTAGAGATTTAAAAAAAAAAAGATTTAATATTTGAGATTTGAGCAAAATAAACCATAGGGACAAATTATTAAAATATTTTGGCAAATGAAACTTTGGCCACACAGTTTATTAAAAAAATTGTTTTTTATTTATGAAATTTTTATCTATTATCTATTGTAAAATAGAATTATTTTCATCAACACTTAATCTTTTTATTACTAACTATTCTACTTTCAACACTAGAAAATGTAGATGAATGAATAAATAAGCAAATAAATAAATGGCTAACTAACACTTTCTATTTTATTTTCGCACACTTTCTAAGATTAACAAAAAAATAAAAAATAAAATAAAATAAATAAATATATATATATATATATATATATATATATATATATATATATATATATATATATATATATATATATATATATATATTTATATATATATAAATTCTTCAGAATGTAAAACATCAGTATTGTATAAATATAATCATTTCTAAAAACTTTTTTCCATGTATTTATTTATTAATTATAATTAATATAATATAAATATGATTAGTTAATTTATTAACTTTTACACTATCACTATATGCAATTTGATGCAGAAAACTATAAAAATCCAGAGGAACTGAGGATTTCATTTGACTTCTTGTTTCTTATCCACAGCTATATAATCTTTACATTTTGTTAGACTTTTGTTGCTCTGTTCTCCATATTGTTTTTAAATTACTTTGATTATCCCTTTAACTGTCTGCTCTACCAAATGGTTGACCATATTTTGACTATTTTAAATAATGACTGTTAAAGCCATTTAAAGAATGACTGTTTTAATGAATGGTTTACACACACAGCATTGTTGGTTTACAAAAAATCAAACAAACACAATCCTCTTGAATGACTACACTTGATTTGGGTTTTAATTAAGGAAACATGTTAAATGAGAATCTGAAATATTTTAAGGCATACTTTAAGATGATTTAGTATTCAAAAATGTTTTATTTTGAATGTTCTTTTAAATAAATTGGTCTTACACTTCATATTTTTCATACACTGTTAAACCTAACAGTTAACTTTATCAAATGAAATGAGTGTAGATAACTCAAAATTGACTGAAAGTTAATTCCACTCATTTGAAAAGAGTTTTGAACTCAGTGTTGAAGGTAATGAGTTGATTAAATACTTCATTACTTCATCTTAAATGGAGTAAGTTCACAGTACTCATATAGATTAGTTTTTTTTTAACTCAAATGGTTTGTGGCAATCAGTTTTCTCAAACAGTTTGAGTTGTCCTAACTTATTGGGTTTTACAGTACTCAGTTGGTTTGAATTCTCTTTATTTATTGGGTTTTACTGTGCTCAAATTGCTTCATTTACTCAAATGGAGTAAGTTCACAGCACTCATTAGGATTAGTTTTTCAACTGAAATGGTTTGTTGCAATCGGTTTCCTCAAATGGTTTGAGTTACCTTTACTTTTTGGGTTTTACAGTGTAGTATGTGTATTAAGTCCAGTACTTTTACCATAAACCAACATATCAACCGTTTGGTAGAAGCTGATATTTTAGAAATTATGGGATGTGTTGAGAAAAAAATGCACTGAGTGTGTTAACTAGCAATATTAGAAGTTATGAAATGCAATCCTATTTTTATTTCTTGGTGGGGCAGTTAAAGGGTTGAAAGTCTCTGTAAATCTATTACACCAGTACACAACACAAGATATTTGCATGCACATTAGAATTTGCAGCAAAAATCTTACTTTTATGTAGTCCAGGGGTGAATAACTAGCAAAAACAGTGTGTTGATAAACAAACTTATTGTATGCAGTTACTTTATTATCAGTTTGTATCTGCATATTATTTACTGACCATAAAATGAATGCAGTTTTTATGCCAAAAACGTTATGAAGGGAAATTAAGCTGTGCCAGTAAGTAATCGAGTAAGGAATTTGTAAAACAAAAAGCCATATTCATTTGGGAAAAAAGAGGCTTAATAATGCTTCATTAAGCATGCTATACAAGCCTGAAAACACTTTGATATTTTTAGTGCAACTTTCGAACAGACTATTACATAAGAGCTTTCAGAAGATCTAAAGGAAACTGAATTCGAACAATTATTCGGCTTCACACCAACATTTAAGCACATGCTTCTAAGTAGATGAATGACTTGATGACTGTTTTACAAAGGTGTTCGTTTTGACTTTGTAAACGAACATCACACTGGTCTTCTGTGCAATGTTTACACTCATAAAAATACTATGAATAGCCAAAACTGGCAATCATTCCACGTAAGTAAGAGTCATGTCAGGGTGATATTAGATACAGAGGTAAAAACAACACTTGATGGCTTACATTTCTAAAACAACAATTCTTCATGAAAGAAAATGATTGATTTCTTAAATTATTGTCTAAAAACAGTCACAGTTTTTTTGCCACACTTAATATCAAATACTCTCAAATGTAAAAGCAATACAAAATGACCAACTAAACAAAGTACTCACCAAATACACTGAATGTCTTCTGCTGGGTGGTTGTCAATAAATTCAGTGATCAATGAGCGCTCAGTTTCTAAAACTTTCTCAGCCTTTAACTCCAGGACTTAACTAACTGTAGCTCAGTCCCGTCTGTTATATATAAATACTAGAGAAGGAGGAGAGAGTGAAGTGAACCACACCTCCACAAGATCATGAGACTGTGGCTTCTGTGAAAGGCAAAGACTTTTAATGTTTAGCCAGACGTTTGCACCAAATAACCAATTATACTCTATATTTCGTCATCTGGGCTTCATGTAGACGCATGTGCCTCTGTGCTAACTATCTTTATGAAATATGATCATATAGTTGGGTTTAATAATACAGCAATAGGTTATGAAAAAAGTGTTTTGTAGGAGCTTAATTACAGACACCTCTTAATATGTCAGGCCTGGAAACCAAAGTTGTTAAAAAGCTACCAAAAGATTTTATGATAGTGTTTAGAAGATCGTAAAAGGTTTCACTTTAAAATAACCTTTAGATTAAAATACTTTATGCTGACAAGGATAGTGCTATGTGAGATTATATGTAAATATAAATATACAGTTGAAGTCAGAATTATTAGCCCCCTTTGGTTTTTTCTTTTTTAAATATTTTCCAAATGATGTTTAACAGAGCAGGGAAATTTTCACAGTTTGTCTGATAATATTTTTTCTTCTGTAGAAAGTTTTATTTGCTTTATTTCGGCTAAAATAAAAGCAGTTTTTAATTTTTTAAAAACCATTTTAAGGTCAAAATTATTAGTCCTTTAAGCTATGTATATATTTTCGATAGTCTACAGAACAAACCATCGTTATACAATAACTTGCCTAATTACCCTAACCTGCCTAGTTAAACTAATTAACCTAGTTAAACCTTTAAATGTCACTTTAAGCTGTATGGAAGTGTCTTGAAAAATGTCTAGTCATATATTATTTACTGTCATCATGGCAAAGATAAAATAAATCAGTTATTAGAAATGAGTTATTAAAACTATTATGTTTCAAAAAATCTCTCCAATAAACAGAAATTGGGAAAAAAATAAACAGGGGGGGGTGGTAGGGGGCTAATAATTCTGACTTCAACGATGAATGATAATTAATTGGTATTTTGCGGTTGCAGGGTAACCTTTAAATGGAGTGTTTTAATATGTCAACAAATGACCTTATGATTGACATGACTGACTTATTGTTTGGTATACAACTATTGTAATACTGAATGATATTTTTAGTAGGTGTCTTCTGTAAAACATGAAGAAAAAAAGTATGACACAAATTTTTTGCTGAATAAAATTAAACAGGACATATTGTGTTCATCACAGTGTACTGCAAAAAAGAAAATAAATGATAAATAAACTGAATAAACAAAAATAAATGTAAAATAAATAAATAAAGTAATATTACCCTTTTATAGACTTCTGTGGTGTGAGTGTACACAAACCCACACAGACAAACTTGACTTACTTATATATTAAAATTTGTAATTTTCTATGGATGTTCATTCATTCATTCATTTTCTTTTCGGCTTAGTCCCTTTTTTAATCTGGCGTCACCACAGCAGAATGAACTGCCAACTTATCCAGCATATTTTTTACGCTTTACGGTTCCAGCTGCAACTAGGAAACATCTATACACTCTCATTCACACACATACAATATAGACAATTTTAGCTTACCCAATTCACCTATACCACATGTCTTTGGACTTGTGGTGGAAACCGAAGCACCTGGAGGAAACCCACAGGGGGAGAACATGCAAACTCCACACAGAAACGCCAACTGACCCAGTGGGGGCTCTAACCAGCGACCGTCTTGCTTTGGGCGATTGTGCTCCTCACTGCCCCACCGTACTGCCCTTTATGGATGGATTGTATTTAATAAGTATGTGTTTAAGTAAAATGTTTAGTTTTATTGTAAAAAATTCCAATTAATTTATCCATTTTTAATACAAATGCTCTCATTATTTATAAAATGTTTTTAGATAATGATAATTTGTCAGGATGTCATGGTGGCGCAGTGGGTAGCATGATCGCCTCACAGCAAAAAAGTCGCTGGTTCGAGCCTCAGCTGGGTCAGGTGGCACTTCTGTGTGGAGTTTGCATGTTCTCCCTGTGTTTACATGGGTTTCCTCCGGGTGCTCGTGCTTCCTCCACAGTCCAAAGACATGCGCTATAGGTGAATTGAATAAGCTAAATATGTGTGTGAAAGAGTGTGTATGGGTGTTTCCCAGAATTGGGTTGCGGCTGGAAGGGTATCCGCTGTGTAAAACATATGCTGGATAAGTTGGCGGTTCATTCCGCTGTGGTGACCCCTGATTAATAAAGAGACTAAGGCAAAAAGAAAATGAATGAATGAATGATAATTTGACAGAATAACAAATGCTCTCCTTTATTGTGATTAAAAATCAGGTTTACACCACCAAATTTTGATTTCCTAACTCTTCTGAAGTAAAACACTGGTATTTTGTCATCTAAAAATTAATATAAGCTTGTTATATTTTACATAAACATTGAATAAACATGTTTATTTTATGACAACATTTTTATTTTAAATTTGCAAGATATTTTATCATTAGTTTACAGACCAAAACACAAATTACATTTAACTCAAACACATAACAGGGTTCCCACACTTTCATGAACAGCAGATTTAAAGACTTTCAATGACTTTTGAAAGTGCCATTAAATTTAAATCAAGCACCTTTGTAATTCATACCCCAGCATATGCAGTGCCATGAAGATACTGCTCTTAAGATTTCAATTACACATAAAATTTACACTAAAACATTTTTTCAAATTTACCATTTTAAAAAGTCATGTTCAAAGAACTTTAATAAAATTTGTTGAAATCAATACCACTGATATTCAATTTTAGTTTTTGAAATATTGATAAAATGTGCATTGTTTGTCAGTGTTATTGTACAAGATTTAAATTTAAGATTCTTCATTTAAGAATTTTGCAGTTTTTTTATTTTTGATTATTGAGTACAATTGTTCAAATAAAACCGTAAACAAATGTAATTTCAAATTAATTCAAGCACTTTCAAGGACCTGTGTATGTTTTTTTCCTGACTTTCCAGGACAGGTCACTTTCCAGGCCAGGCCACTTTTCATATGTGTGAAATTCAAGTACTTTTAAGTACTTTCAAGAAGCATGGAAACCCTGACATAAACTCAAATACTGAATCTGAATGTTTTCGAGTGTTTTCTTGAATTGTTTTTCCCCATATCTATATATGGACCTCAATGTTCTTATCAGACACTTATTAATTTTGACAAATTGCTTAGGCAAAGGAAAACATCTTTAGAACAGGACGAATCCTTATTCAATTACCAATCTCTAATAAGTTATTAGTACACACAACTTAGTAACATGTCCTTTTGCGTAATCATCAGTCACTAATAATGAACATCCGCATGCACGCGTAAACCGTCAGCAACTTTGACAGGACCGAAATGCTACGATGGACACTGGACTGCTGACATCTTCCTTCATGTAATTATTGACCGTTTAAAAGTGATGGATGGCGTATTTAATATGGAAAAAGCCTTCTCAGCTTAAATGAGGAAAGAGGCAGATATTTTTAGACCAAACTTTGAACCCTATTTGGGAGAACCAGAGGGGCCTGGACCGAGGGACTGTCAACACATAATGAGAAGGAGTTTGCTTCCATGTCAGTGAACCAAAATATACACTTTACTTTCTGTATGGCCAGACTTCTTAAAGGGACAGAAAGATTTGTTGCTGAAACTGTGGTCCATTGGTGGTTTATAAATGCAAGTCAATGGCTGCTAGACTTTGAGAGTAACAAAACAAATAAAAACGCATACAGACAAAACAAAATTAATACCTCCGGTTTACACATATAACGGTCTTAAAGTTTCAGTGAAGTGCTTTGAAATGTTCATTTTTTTAATTCAATGTAAAAAATCGTTCCGTTTAGTGGCAAAGCTTTGGATGTTTTGGAGCACATAGCTAATAGATATCCTTAAAACTAACAGGCTGAAAATAACATCTGAAGTTTTTATTTTAATTCCATGGGACCTTTAAGCAGTAAAACTATAGCCTGTGCAAGGAATTGAACATTATATCACATTATATACTTAGACTGATGGAGAAATAATGATTCTTTTATGCAAAACGGCTTGTTCAGGCAGCTTGTTTCTTGTTGAAATAACTGTATATTTGCAAATACATTAAAGCACTTTTACTTTCATTCATTCATTTTATTTTTGGCTTAGTCCCTTTATTAATCCAGGGTTGCCACAGCGGAATGAACTGCCAACTTATCCAGCATATGTTTTACGCAGCGGATGCCCTTCCAGCTGCAACCCATCTCTGGGACCTCTATGCAGCCATACACACTCATTCACACTCATACACTACAGACAGTTTAGCCAACCCAATTCACCTGTACCGCATGTCTTTGGACTGTGGGGGAAACTGGAGCACCCGGAGGAAACCCATGCGAATGTGGGGAGAACAAGCAAATTCCACACAGAAACGCCAACTGACCCAGCCGAGGCTCAAATCAGCGACCTTCTTGCTGTGAGGCGATAGCACTACCTACTGCACCACCGCGTCGCTCCACTTATACTTTATTAGTCTAAATCAGTTCAGACACTGCTGGAGAGCTGAATGTGTTTGCAAACATGGTATCATCTGATCATATTCTCATGTATATCATATGCTCATTTCAAGTAAAATTGCCTTGAGTTTTGTTTGACTATTTTTTTTACTACATTGAGCCATGAAATACCTCAATTGGTTCAGTCTTGAACATTTGCCTAAAGCTGTGGATTATAATAATGCTGTAAATACTGTGTAGATACAAATACAGGTATGTCAACATTGTGGACCTATTTTCTTCTACTAGAATGGTTCAAAATGATGTTTTTCCTGTATAAAAAAGCACTTTTTAAACTTTTTAAATTATCTTTGTAGCAATATAACTGTGCTGATTCTATCAAGAAGGGAAAAAAAGTCATTTAAAGGTTTGCCTCTGTTAGTATTTATTTACATTTTTCTATTTTAGAAATTAAGAAATAAAACATTTTTTTTAACAAAAATTCAGTAATATTGCTAACTATTGCCATTTGAAACTATAAAATGTTTTTATTTCTGTCATGCAAAGCTCATTACTAGACTCCATGTAACATGATCAAAACAAACCCTTTGAATATGCTGATTTGATTAAGAAATATTATCAAAACTGTGCAATATTTTTGTGTAATGTTTTTCAACCAGGCTCATTCTAATTACGTACCCCTATATACATTTTTGGAGAGCGTAAAATACATCCCAGGAGTGTCGTTTTTTGCAGTTTTTGTTTTCGTGAATCTGCCAGAGGTCGCTGTGTACGCATTTTGAGATCTCAAATTGTCCTTGCGAGTGCCGTTCGCTGTTCTTGCCACGTAAATTCACCTGAGGCCACTGTCTGACTGTCTGACTGACTGACAGACTGACTGATGTTTACCCCCTTCTCAAAACCAGCGCCCACCCACTTTGAGGGCCACCCACTGCCCTCGCACCAGCATGATTTCAGATTCGTCAGCCATGTTTTCAGATTTTATCCCATTCTCACGCTGTTATTTACTTGTTTGTTTTTGTGATGTAAGATCACAACTAGGAGATCATAACAAGACTGCAGTCTGTTATCACGATGACGTACTGGACCAGGTCCAATACGTAGTGGACATTGTACCACCCACTAAGGTAACGTCCAGGGCCGGAGCAAGCTGAACTGGCGCTTTAGGCAAATGCCGATCATCTTCAACCTGAAAGTGAAAACAGAAGTGACCGATTCGTGAAGTGAAGACGAAGATTTTAAAAACTGTATAAAAACCTTTACTGTCACTTTTAATATTCTTATTTATATACATGAAATAGAATTACAATTTTATCATTTAAATATTTTCTGGAAAACAAACAAAACTGTATAAAATGTTTACTGTGCGAAAAATGTTAGCATCATTGTTGTACATCTTTACACTTCATGAACATGTTGGTTCAGTCACAGGAGAGTGAGGAATTTTCCCTACAGGATTTTTTTGTTTCCACACGAACCCTGACCTCAGTGGAGACCACAGGCAGCTCCATGTGAAGTGCAGAAGAAGGTTCTGGATCAAGGCCAGACCTAAATTAAATGAGCCTGTTGTTGTATTTGTCTGAAATGGAAGGTTTCTCACTCTTCCTTGTAATTCAGAGAAGCACAAGTTTTACTTAACATCTAACCTGCCGGTTAGTCTTGTGAAATCAGCCATGACATTTTGAACTAACTCCTACGAAGCAGTTTGCAATCATAATATTTGCCTCTGGTTTTGCTAAACAGATAACCTGCTCATTTCAACTCTCTCACAGAACATAGTGAAATAAAAAATGATTTTTGTCTTTTCAGGCTCACAATGGCAGCTCTGTTTTCCCCTAAACCGCGTGCTTAAACCTGTATTTAAACCCGACATGTAGGAAAACAGGAAAAGAATCTTCAGACTAAATAGTTTGGTTTTGCCATGAGTCTCACCCACATGTGTCTGCAGGCTGCTCAGCCCTTCCACTAATAGGTTTGCACACTGACGCAGAGCGGGAATATGCTAAAATAAGCTGTTTTCTTCCTGCTCTGTTGGACGCTGCTGAACCGGGTGACACAGATCTCTAAAGCCCTGCACCACATACTACAATACATCCCAACACTGGGACTTTTTCACTCATAAAACAGATATGTAGGTCACTGAAAAAAAGAATAAAAATGTGCCACTAAATAAAACTTTTTAAGAGGGCACCTATCATGCAAAATCAACTTTTGGAAGCTGTTTGGAGAGAAATGTGCATACTGTGTCCACAGCATTGACTGTAAAAGATATGGATGTAGTATCCGTGACGTCACCCGTCGCCATTTTGTTCAGGCGTCATTGCACCGACCTGGGGATACTAAACTAGGGCAAAGAGGCGGGGCGTGAGTCTGCTAGCATTTTGCTTACACAGGCTTTTCTTTGCAAGAAATGCTTAATAGTTGATCACCTGCGACTCGTTTGTGTTCTGACCACTTGTGCTTGGTTGTACACTATATTAATAAAGTGTTTAGACTTGAAAAAGAAATAATTCCAAACAGCAACTTACTGTGTAAAGCCACATAAAACAAAACAAAAATACAATGTATATGCTGAGTTTAGCAGCTAATCAGTTGGAATCAGCTGAGGTGAAGTGACGGCGACCAGCGAGCCCTAGCTGTCACTCATATGAACCAAAATCGATCTTTGTACCAGGTTGTACACACCTATTTTTCTGCTGAAAAGTTGGTCATTTTACCATTGGAGTCAATAGAAATGTGCTCTATCAGGACTAGCAGAATTACGATGAATTGGAGTTTCAGTTACTTCCGAATTTGCTTCACGTGAGAGAGTGGGAGGTTGCCGCTTGGTCCACGGTCATATTGAAGTGATGTAAACACAACAAGTCTATATTGTTTTTAATTTCCTGACACTAAACTTAGGATACAAATCCCAGCGATTTTGTGGCCAATTGGACTGTGATGTAGCAGTGCGTTTTTATCATGTATCAATGCACATTATTATGTCCACAAGACAGGATTTGAAAATATCTACTCCAACTCTCTGTGATCTAACTGCACTTCAAGAAGCACTACGCGGTATAATTTGTATTTTTATAGAATTTTAAATTGATACTTTTTGAACTATGTAATTCATAACCGCTGGAATGAGCAAAAACAACAACGACGCTGTGAGGCATTTGTGTCTGGAAACTACTTCAAAAAACAATTGGGAAACTTCCTGGTTCAGTCTTACTGTGGTATTTGTGACTGTAGATCTCGGTTTCGTGTCTTAGTTGCTGTCAGTCATTGTGCTGTGTTTAGTTTATCCTGAAATCCTACCCTGGCCTGGTTATCCTTCTCTAAAGCAAAATGTCGGAAGAGTGGGTGGAGAGAACCCGCTCATTTGCATTTAAAGGCACAGGCTAGAATTCCCTCTGACCCCAAAACTGACATTTTCAATAGGGTATATTAAACAATCTGGTGAGTATTTTAAGTGAATAATGATATGATGAATAAAGAAATATGTGAAATAATCAACAGCAGTGCTAATTTCGGCACTTAGTTATTCAAGACTATTTAATTAATGTACAGTGAGTTTTTCTATATTTATAGAATCCCTTTGACCTTTGAAAAAAAAACAGCTGTCAGAAGATTTTTTAATATATCTCATTTAAGGTTTTCAAAGTGTGCTTCAGAACACACACACACACACACACACAACAGATATTCTGCACTCATACCGCCTCTTCACCCTTCAGTATTACTCCGCCCACATACAACGACAAGCAGAGGACGCTCTACAATTTGGCAAATATTGCTGCTGTTGGGCAACTAATGCCGAGTTCAGACTGCATGATTTTAGCCCCTATTTTGACCCGCCGACAGGTTTTGAGAAATCGCCAACAAATGCCTGAAATCACAGGCAAATCGGTGCTCGTGAGTGACAATCACACAGTATGAATGATCAAAGACGCGATCTGAGAGAATCGCCGATGAGTCGCCGATGCCCGTGAGATATTTGACATGCTAAATGTTTGGAGCTGTCGACGATTCAAATCATGCCGTGTGAAATGAGTTTTGACTGAAAACAACATCGGCGATCACCTACAGCCAATGAGAGAGCAGCATTCGCTTGGGTCCGTGTGTAGGTGTGTACCTGCAGGCCAGCGGGGGTTGAGGGAGAAGTTAAAAGCGCTGATTTGCGGTTAATTTGGACCCAAGAAATGGAGGAAAAACTAGTGGACGTTTGACAGGAGCATCCGTGTCTGTTTGACGTGTCATACAGAAAGTTAAAAAAGAAAGTTGAGGAGAAATTGCTAATTCCCTTCAAATCCAGGTGAGCAAATATGTACATTTTCTACCCCATTAAAGGCTTCTTTCTCGTTATATAGTTAACAACAAAAGATATACTACGTGTTTTTGGCTGTGAGACGTAGTTTGGACAAAGTTGTCGGCGATTTTTCCTATCGGTCTTTGTCAGGTGACGCCACCCTTGTAAACGCCGAATTGCATTATGGGACATAGCCGCCATTTGTGTTGTATCCAAGTTAACGTGAGCTGTTGTATGGGTTTAGCGTCTTTCGTTGAGTAAATACAGTGTTACGTTCTTGTTGTATTAAGGACTGTAAGTTAATAGCAAATCACGCGATCGAAAAGGTAAACAAACGATCACGACGACAGATATATTAAATTTCCCACTCAGAAGAAAGGATATTGACAGACTGAAGCGGTGCATCGGGTGTCCTGGCCTGCTGCACTGAGACGCAAAATGTCTTTTGCTGGCAGATCTCCGTTTATGCTCTCGACATTTTCACAAAGGTAAGTACATAAGAATATTTAAGTAACTTTACAATTGTCATTGCTTAAGCTTCAAATACTTATTTTAATTCAGTGTAACACTTTAGTTTTGGGGGTAAAACTGCATTTAAATCTTAACGAATCAACTTAGTGCATATAGATTTAAGATTGTAAAGTAATTGATTGTTAAAATATTGTAAATACTTTTTAAATCTTAGTTACAACTTACATTTGCTGATTTACTTACCCCCTGTCTCAAAAAGTACATTTTTGACTGTCCTTTTTCTAAAACAAATAAAGGTTTTTGTTAAACATTACTTGAAATATTTTAAGCCTTCAGACTGTAGCTTCATAAAACTGCAGTTTAATATATATATATATATATATATATATATATATATATATATATATATATATATATATATATATATATATATATATATTTGATGACAAAGGGATGAGTAAATTATCAGTAAATGTTCTTTCTGGGAGTTAATGTTTTAAAAGTTCAAAAAGTGTAATATTTCTGCTATATATACATTTCTAACTTTGTCATTGCCAGCCAACCTGCATATGACATGATGGAGACTGACCCAGACTGAGCTCCATCTCTACATCTGGGCCACACAGATACTACACAGACAGACACTGCACACTCTGCAAGACAAACTAAGAGGGGGAAAGAAAACCAACTCTGCAGTCAACTGAAGATGTGGACGAACAACTTGCAGAGAAGGAGACACGTGAGGTTGAAGATGGTGAGAGACACAGATGAAGAGACACACAACACTAAGGAGGTAGCCGAGACAAACTGGGTGTAAATTCTGTATGGACAGATGCGTAGAAGTAAACCGCCTGTTGGAGGAGAACTGACAGCTGCTGTGTGAACTTGAAGAATACAGGATGTCTGATGGATTTTGTGATAAGAATGATGCTCGAGTGCCAAACAATAAAAAACACAAAATCTTAATAACAAGCACTGACCCCTCAACATGATACTCCCTTACGAAGGTGAAGATGTCACATTACAGCATAGGATTGTAACTGTCTGTTGTGCATAAAAAAACCAATGTCCAACTGTAGTGTAGAAGAGCTGTAGTAGTCAATAAGAGTTAAAAGCCCAGGTGTATAAATGCATTATGTGCTTAATTGATACATTCTTTGCTAATTCCTTCCCATTTTTGTAGATTTGTTTCTTTCACTGTGTGTATGAGTGTGTTTTGCTGATGTTTCATCCTGTCTTATGTAAACAATATGATGCATTCCTCCAGAAATGAATTTTCCCTCAGTGCCTGAATAAAAATATAATTTGTATAAATGTAAATAAATGGAGGATGACTTAAAATTTGATCTTAACTAATTTATTGCTCTTCACTATAACAAAACTGGTATATCAAACCCAAACACAAGGTAAGCAGTTATTACTTGAACTAAATAATCCTTTAAAGAACTGACACGAGTGCTTTTGCTCAAAGTTAAACATTAGATCAATCAGTAGTTTGAACTGAATAGATATTGATAAATTTAAAGTGACTTACTATTTACTTGCCATCAAGTAGTTCTAAACCTTTTGAGGTTATTTTTTCTCTTTACACTAATAAAGATATGACGAAGGCTGAAAATCTGTAACCACTGACTCCATCGTAGGAAAACCAACAAATACAATGGAAGTCAATGAGTACAGGTTTTCAGCTTTTATCATAATATCTGTATTTGTGTTCAACCAAACCTAATATTTGGGTGTATTAATTTTACTTAATTTTTTTTGTTCTCTGTGCACTCAATGTATTTGATTAAATACAATTATAATAGTATTTACATGTTCTGTTGCTTTCATTACATTTATTGTTCAAATTTGTAAAATACTTTGGATACAAACATCTTTCCAATAGTAAATAAAATAAATAAATAAATAAAAACAGCAACACATAATTTAAAATACTTACTGTGGTTTAATGGTGTTTAAACTAAAACTACATATATTAAGACATTGATGATATACAGTATGACATGTCAGCAATGGGTCGGCGGCAGCGCACTCCGTTGGTTTGCAGTTAATTCAAACGGATCTATATCCTGAATGTAAGACAGTTTATCAAAATGACGATCCCTGGCATCTTTGTTTAGTTTTTTGCTGTCCTGTGTACTCTAGATTTTTTTTGTACTTCTCCAGCTTGACCTTTTTTTGGCATGTATCTCTCTTGCGTTATGTGTCTCTCAAGTTGTCTCGGGAAGCGATAGCTCAAAAATGGCGCAGGTGTGACGTCACACACAACAAACGCACGTGACTGGCAAAGACCGAAATCCCCTGTCGCCGATCCATCTTGCAGTGTAAACAAAGCAGCGACAAAACGCTAGCCAAGACAGTCATGCAGCGTGAAAACATCTGTGACACGACTACTTTGAAAATCATGCAGTCTGAACTCGTCATTAATGTACTTTTGAGGCTTTTTGTAGTTGTAATTTTATGTAAATATTTAGAGTGCAACTATGCAGTTTATTTACAAGGAAAGTGCCTATTTTTAGATATTTATAATTTCGGTGCATCAGATTCAGTGCACTGGCAGTCATCAGCCTGTCTGAAAGTGACGGTTGATGTTATGCCACAAGATGGCGACAGAGATCACAATAAGTCCTTAAGTAGGAAAACAGCATTTTCTAAGCGTAAGTTTCAAACTACAGATGAACAAGTCATTATAAATCAGGTAAGTGACATTCTACGTCGATCTCTCTCTTTTGTATTTTGTAGTGCTGTATTTATACCACAGAAACTGGGAGTGTTTGCTTTGCTTTGGCTGTTTGAGGTTAATTATTTTGAGGTTAATTATTGTGATTACCACAGAAAAAAACTGGGACACGTCTGTAGATTGATGACATTTCATGCCATTTAGCCTTATAATCTAAAAAAGTGAGCAAAGATTACCTGTTTTGTCATCATTTTAGATATTATGCTAGAGAATCATTTAAATACTAGCGCTAAGTGACGTTTTTGAGTGGTTTCTGTTGTTTTGATGTCAGCTGCAGATGTGAATGGCGGAAGAAAGTAGTTCAGCATACAAAATTATTTTGAGACTCTTCTTGTTTCATTTTCTTTTTTATATACACAATTATGTAGCCGAACTGTTGTATAAATGCAATATCACACTCGTAGCAGTGCAATGTGGCTGCCTTCCACCACTGCCGATATACAGCCACATTGCACATCTACCTGTGTGATATTGCTCAAATATATAGAAATATATATTTATACATACTCATGAAATATGCTTAAATTATTTTATTCCGGTTGGGATACTTCAAATTGCACATAACATTTTTTTTTTTTTCAAGTGCCCTTTAAAAATCTTTTAGATTATCATTAATATGTACATTTTCTTAAAGGATCACCCCGCTTTTTTGAAAATGGGCTCATTTTACATCCATATCATGGTGTGGCAGCAAAATTCCTTGATTATTACGCACAAATGAGAAAATAGGTCCTAGCTATATCAGCCTAGAAAACTTTTCATTTTCTGTCAGTCTTAGTACACCATGTAACTACAGAAGAGTCAAACTTTACATAGGAAAATTGTCAAAACTCTGGTCATTTCTGAGCAGGATGCAAATAGTCTAATCCCATTCAATAATCTAAACTAAGTTAAGCTAAAAGTGCTCCTGCCAGAACTGGAGATCGGCTGACTGGATACAAAAACTCTAGAAGACTTGCTAAATGAGCCTATTAAAAAGTGTAATGTTTCTTTAAGGAAATCCAGATGCAAATTAAGTGATGAGTCAGTTGTACAGGAGGTTTACATGTGACTCATAAAGCCTGATTATTGACACAATGCAACGGCCCAAAACGACATTGATACAATGACCGAACAAATCACCACACCCAAAATAACCACCAATTACATGCAATTTTACAAAGCCTGCTTCTATAATTATACAGATAAAGCTCAGAATGGATAGCTAAAAATGATTGAGAAATGCAAGATATCACGTGAAAGGGTAAATAAGAGATTATTTTAAAATACTTTCCGCCTCTGCTGAAAACATCACTTTATGAAATAACAGATAATGACATGTAAACAGCAGTGTGAGGCTTGAACTATAAACACAAAGAGAAAAATCCACATAAATCAGTCTTTGCATTATAGGGTGCAATGACATTTTACCAAATACAGCAGGAGGTTTCATGCATTTTAGTGCAATTGTTTAGAATTTGTCATTTCACAATAGGCGACTGCTAAATAGATGGTGCTAGTTGTTTTCTTTTACCTTGACATCTTGTTATCGTGATGCTGGAGACGTTTTAATTATGGAAGAGCGAAACAGCCTTTTATTTAGAGATAATAATTAAAGTGAAACATACAGTTGGGTAGATTTTTTTTCCTGAACATATACAAGTCTATTTTAACAATAGTTTACAAAGGTTTGCAATCATAAGCCAAGAACATGTTAGTGCCTGCCTGAGGCAAAGCAAACCCATTCCCTCGAGTCACTGCTGCCAACTTATCCATCAACACCAACCAGAAAGCTCCTCAAACATCACTCCTGAAAACACATTGCAGTTAATAATATTTTCACTGCAGAGTAGGGTTGTTTTGATACCATTAATTCATGTCACGATACTATACGAGCTGATACCAAGTTGTATTGCGATACTGTAATTCAGAACTCAAATCTATGAAATAAAGAAAAATTTCAGAAATACTATATTTTATTGAGAAAAGTATTTGCACGTCTCTTCACCTAAAATGTTTTAGTACCAAGAAAAATACATTAAAATTAAGATACAAATTATACCAAATAAAATTCATTACAAAAAGCATTTTCCCCAAAAAAATACGAAGTGGTCAAAAATTGTTTCAATGTTTCCTGTTGCTATTTTGCGTTTTTCATCAAATTTTTTCTTTCTTTCAGTCTTATCAGGTAAGAATCCAAAGTAATCCAAAGTGTTGTAGCTATTAAATCATATTGACAGGAGCAGAAATGAATGGATTTAGATTCGAACTGAAGCATCAGAAAATATGAAATATGCCACCATAAAAGGCGCAAATTCTACACAGTATTGCAAATTTAGAAGTCTCCACAGACTATTAAAATAAAATGGTCTATTGTTGCACAAACGGGTGAGCATTTAGTGTGAGCATGTGCAACATTATCTATTGTGGATAGACCATTAATGACGATCCTACCGTTTACAAACTACAGTGGCACCGCCAGTATTTTGGAGCCATAGTATCACGATATAGTACCAGTAAACCGTGCAACTCTACTGCAGTGTGTATAATATTGTAAATAGCTCAGATTTTGATTCTAATTTTCTACTTTCCCCTTCAACCGAAGTATATTTTATAACACGTGGCAGTTCTGTAAGTAAATAACAGTGTATCAATATCACCAAGTGTTCATTTGACCATCATACATTGTGTTTTTTTATTAGTATTTGTTGATTTAATGCATGTACATAAATGAGTCAAAGATAAAATGTTCCATCTTTTATCGGCCTGCATCAAATAGCATTTACAAAAGTGTTTTTATATAAACAAAAACAATAAATGCAAGCAGGGGTTGGTATAGATTTACTGTACTGGACTCTAAATTTGATTCTGGTCCTTTCTTTTAGATTACACTGAATTTACATTGACTCTCAATTCTTGATTTAATGCAATTAATATGAAAAATTCATTCATTCATTTTCTTTTTGGTTTAGTCACCTTGATTAATCTGGGGTCGCCACAGCGGAATGAACCGCCAACCTTCCAGCATGTGTTATACGCAGCAGATGCTCTTCCAGCCGCAACCCATCACTGGGAAATATGAAGAATTCCTTAATGATAATACAATTATTTTTGTACTGTATTTACAAATTTAGTATAACATAAAAAAATAACAACAAATATTTAATACAAATCATGAGGATTTTAAAAATGGTTATTAGTCATTGATTCACAATAAGTGAACAAGTAAAGAGAGAAATTAAAAGACAAAGAGCTATATATAAAACTATTTTAATTTCAGATACACATCAAAACTTGACTATTTAAACTGCATACAATGAATACTCGCTATAGGGAAAATAGAATACGAATAAAAAATATGCCTTTCACAACTTTTGAGAATCAACATCAACCACATTTTATAAAATTAAAAAAATGCAAGCGTGTTTTACTTCAATGTTTTGGACAGACACTGGTCTTCAATAAATAAATAAAGCATTTGATAAGCTTTTAAATATACCAAGTAAAAAAAAAAACCTTTTAAATTCATATTTTTAATAGAAAGCTAATATTATATTTGTGCATATACATTAGATTAGTCAGTTCTGAAGCCAAATTTGGAGCTTATCTAACAAGAATAACTTCGATAGCAGTCCAAAAACTAGTACACCCAAATTTATATGTTATAGAAAAATATTAAATCCAAATTTTAAGAAGAGAAAAATCAAGAGAAGCACAAAAAAAAAAAATTGAAATTTTGTAGGTTGTATTTTTTTTTTATATAATATTTTGCTTGAAGTTAATTGTATTATCTTTCAATTTCTAAATATGTTTGATGACTAAATATTACTTTAATAAATATATCTGTTTAATAAATCAGTTTAAATGCACCAAAATTCATTGCCGAAATTGTTAAAAATATTCATTTTCCAAATAAGGGTGTACTCAGTTATGCTGAGCACTGTGAACAGGCTGTACTATTGTTTAATACTTAATTCATCACTGGACGTTTTGCCATTATTTTCATCAATGAGGTCATCTACTGACATCTTTAATATATTGTTATTGTTTGCATTGCTGTTTTTTTATTATTTAACACAATGACATTGACACAATGGCGACAGGTCATTTTCATCCACAACATGTTGGTTATTACATCTAGATCTTTAACCAGGTAAATGTAACAGTTTTCTCTGATCACCCCTATACTACAATCTGATCATCCTCTTTCAGTGAAGCTAGTCAGCCAATGGCCACTAGATGCCAGTAAAACACAAATTCATCATTATTATTTATTTATTATTCCTGTACCTCTGCTTTTAGGAACGTACAGTTCTATGCTTTTTTTTTTTTTTTACAGTCGTGGTAGTCTGGGACCAATGCATTTTTAGGTTAGGAAAACATATCTTACATTATACGTTATGGGACACACCAATTTGCCTTTTGAAGAGCATGTAAACGTGTATTAATTAAAGTGTTTCAAAGAAGTATAAAACAATATCACAATATGTAGTCTATATGTAGCCTATGCAAATTTTGTGTGAGGATTAAGATGATGGGGGATAAAAATATTATTAGCTCAGGACTGTTATTTGGAATTTTGTAGCTAAACATAAAGATTTAAACAAAGTAAAATATTCAATAATCTGAAGGATTTTCCTGGCTCTCGTTATAATTAAAAAATTATAGCTAGCTGTAATGAAATCACTGCACAGCAAAGTTTAAGCTTTATAATTGAACCACTTTGTTTAAAAACAGAAACCTCAATATGTTTCAATTTGGTCAATTTGTCATTATAAAAAGGAAACATATGTAATACCCTGATTACATGATATATATGTTAATTAAAATATGACATCATGTAGAGACATTTGGGGACTAACTACATTTCATGTTTGGCATTTCCAAAAATGTTTCGGTATTCAGTAAAAAATCCCCAACATGATAAGAAATAGCTGGCTAGATAGATAGCTTTGTCTATTAAAACAACAATGGAGGACATATTGTTTCTTCATTATGTTACATCGCCACCTACTGGACTGGCATAAATAACGCAGACTTTTGAGTTGTTTCTGTGTAAGTGGGAATCAATGAAATAAACTGATAAATAAATTAAATAAATAACTTGATAGTGTTTTTTTGTGTTTGAAATTTGTTTGTTTTTTTATTTATTTAATTGTTATGTACCTGAACCTTTATTTTCATTCATCATAAAACAGCCAGTGGTGGAAAGAGTACTGAAAAATCACACTTAAGTTAAAGTACCTTTACTTGCTGAAAAATGTAGTACAAGCAGAGTAAAAGTATCTGTTGTAAATATTACTCAAAGTATGAGTAAAAACTAGACCTTTTAAAAGTATTCAAGAGTAGTGAGTATTACACTGTAAAAGGCTGATGCATTTACATGTAATTTGTGGGTGTGTGTAAACGTAACATTCTGTAGTAAAATAACATTTAGTTATTGTCCAACAGGCACACAACATCATAAGACATTTATATTAGGTTAGATTTAGGTTGGGATGTCAGGTGATCAAAATTCAATGTCTAGCCAGCATCTAAAGACGATCTTATTTTGATGTCCAATAACGATGTCAAATGATGTTGTTGTTTGGTTAATTTTAGGTTGTTAGAAAGTGACCAAAATACAACGTCGAGCCAACATCTTAAACCAACGTCATATTCATGTCAAATACTGACATTTATGTGTCAGGTATGGCAACCAAAATCCAACATCTGATAGACGTCATAGTGGTAACATCCACACAATGTCAAGCTGTACAGTAACATCATTAGACGTTGATTTTAGGTTGGACGTTGGACATTGACGTCAGCCTGGCGTTGGGTTCTGATGTCAGCCCGATTTTCATTTCCAAACAAAATGTAACCCCCACAACGTTGGGGTACAAGGTCAATCTGACGTAATGTTGCCATCCTGTGCCTGATGCGTGTTCAAGGCCATTTCGGTCATCATACAGTAAACATCCGTCATCTCATCAGTGACATGCATCGAAACATACTCTGGGTCAATGCGTGTAAAGATTTTGGATGTCCTCTTGAACACTTTTAATGCCTCAAACAGTTTGCTGCAATTAAAACTCACCATGCCATGTAGTTCTTTATGATTCGATTTATCTTCTATGTGCGATTTGATTGGACAGGACAGATTTTTCTAATCCCCTAACACCTGACTACATTTGTGACCTGGTAGCTCTCACCACTCCCACCCGCAGTCTTCATTCTGCATCTGGACTAACACTGTATCAGCCACCCTGTAAACTTAAGACCATGGCTGGTAGAGCTATTTTCGTACAGTGGAATGGTCTACCCATCAGCATCAGGAATGCTGTCTCTCTGGACTGTTTTAAGAAACTTCTGAAGACTCACCTTTTTACCGCTGCTTTTAATTTAGGTTGATTTATTTTTGTCAATTTAATGATTAAATTTTATTCTTCATATTTTTTGTCATATTGTGGTGTTTTTACTGTTCATTTATTGATCTGCTTTGTTACTGTTTGCATTGTAGTGGTTTGGGTCTGAGAAAAGTGCATTATAAATAAAATGTTGCCTATTATTATTATTATTATTATTATTATTATTATATGTACACATCATTTAAAAAAGACTGTATCTAACGTATTGTTTTATTAATATAGCACCAATAAAACAAAGCAGAGAAAAAAAAGAGTGACTAAACTATACTTTTACACCTTCATTATGCAGTTGTATGTACATAGTTGAATTTACACAAACCCTGTATTTCGATAAGTCAGATGTTCTTACAATACATTAGATCTCACATATTTATTATGTGAAGACATATTTTGTAACTTGCAGCAAAAAGCTGGCTATAATTCAATCAAGGAATTAATCTTCCCTGCATTTCCCCAGATTTGTTTTCCCCCCATCATTTCCTTGTAAAATAACTGACGGCATATAGTGTCTGTTTTCATGGTAAAAAAACTGAACAGTTAAACCTGATTCAATATGCAAATAAACCCTTTACAAGTGGTTCACACTGTCTATCAGTTCATCTCTCCTCATTTTTTCCTCTATCTGTCTCTCTCCTTCATCCAACCTTTCCCTCCCTCCATTCCCTCGCCAAACAGGATTGGTAGGATCACTCAAAGCAATTTTCTCAGAAGCGAGGAATGTCTGTGTGTGTGTGTGTGCATACGTTATGTGTGTGTTACACAAAAGACTTGCTGTGGCCTGTAAAGTACGCTTTCTCCCCCTTTCCAAAAAAAAAAGTGAGATAAAAAAAAAAGAAAGCATCAAACTAACGTTCTCCGAATGTGCATCATTGACACAGATGCTGCCTTGCTTGAAGAAATGCAGACTGTTGATGTGTCACAGACTGCTGACTTACCTGTCTGTCAGACCTGTGAAGGTGGGAATGTCAAGGTTTGGCTGAATGTGTTTTTGAACTGTAATCCTACGGAAGTGAGTCAGATGCATGAAGACTTAATTACTGGAATAATGCAGGGAGTGCTCCACACCACAAATAAAGGTCGAGTCTGCATCAATCAGAATCTTTTTGACTGTGAACTTTGTGTCTGAACTGTAAATAAAAATAAGCAGGGTTTGCTCGCGTCGCTCTGTAGGTTCAGACAATCAGGTCTTTTTCACTTTTATGTTTTGGTGTAAATATATAGGTTATAAGTGGAGTTTACAAAATAGAAATAAATATATCAATATTGCATGAGCAAGAGTGGTGTTGTTTATGTGGAAGCTTTTCACAACAGAAGGAAAAAATATTAGATAATTGCGACTTTTTATGTCAAAATATAGAATTTTCCGAGCGTCTCACAGCTGCAGGTTGATATCTTACAATATAACATCTTGCAAATCTGTCTTTTTAGATAGAGTTGTGGCTTTATATATTGCAGTCTTCACTTCATAAATACATTTGTTTATGTTGCAGTTCTGGGAAAAAAGTGAGAATTGAACAGTGGTGTAAAGTAACAATTTACAAATACTAAAATCACTGTAATTAAGTAGTTTTTACCCAGGAATTGTACTTCACTAAGTAGTTTTAAAAATGTGTACTTTTCCTTTTCCTTGAGCACAGTTTTAGTGCTGTATTGATTCTTTTACTATACTACTTTTCTTCAACCTACAGTCACTAATACATTTTTTTCTTGTCTATGGGGATTTGAAAAATCAGTCCTGTTATTCCTGTCCAATCAAATCGCACATAGAAAGTAAATCGCATTATACTGAACTACCTCAAGTCATGGATGATTTATAATTGCAGCAAACGATTTGGAAGCTTTAAAAATATCCACGAAGATGCCCAAAATCTTTACACTCAATGTTCCAGAGACTGTTTAGATGCATGTCACTGATGAAGATGACATGTTTACTGAATGAAGACCGAAATGGCCTTAAACACCCAGCAGACACAAAATGTCCAGATGACGTCAGATTGATGATGTTCCCCAACGTTGTGGGGACGTTGTGTTTTGTTTGGCAATGAAAATCAGGTTGACGTCAGAAGTCAATGTTAGACCGACGTCAGTGTCCAATGTCCAACCTAAATGCAACCAAATATCAACATCTAATGATGTTACAGCTTGACATTGTGTGAACGTTACCACTATGACGTCTATCAGACGTTGGATTTTGGTTGCCATACCTGACGAATAAATGTCAGTATTTGACGTCAATATGACATTGGTTGAAGATGTTTTCTCGACGTTGTATTTTGGTCACTTTCTAACACAACGTAAAATCAACCAAATATCAATGTCATTTGATGTTGTTATTATTAGACATCAAAATAACGTTGTCCTTAGACGCTGGCTAGAGACTGAATTTTGGTCACCTGACAACACAACCTAAATCTAACCTAATATTAACGTCTTATGACATTGTGCACCTTCTGGGAAATAACTAAATGCACTACAGAATGTTACGTTTACATTCTCAAATTACATGTAAATTCATCAGCTTTTTACAGTGTAATAATCACTACTCGCTACTCTGGAGTGCTTTTGAAAGGTCTACTTTTTACTCATACTATGAGTAATATTTACAACAGATACTTTAACTCTACTTGCACTATATTTTGGGGCAAGTAATAATACTGATGAAGTATGATTTTTTCAGAATTCTTTTTACCACTGGAATTGACAGATATGAAATTAAAATTGCATGAAAGACTCTTGAAAACTTAAAGTTGAAAGATATAGACTCAGAATTATGAGATACAAGCGAAAAAATTCTAAATATAAACTCTGAATTCCGAGATGTAAACTCAAAATTTTGAGGTATAAATTCAGTAATTGGTGGTTTCGTTTTTGAAGGAATTATTGTGTTTGAACAAATGAATAGATATGAAATCAAAATGACAAGAAAAACTCTTGAAAACTCAAAAAATCTGAATTGCGAGATATAAACTCTAAAATGCTAACCTATTTGAACCTAAATTTTGAGGTATAAATTCAGTATTGCAAAATATAAACTCAGAATTGTTAGATTTAAACTCTGAATTGCAGGTTAAAATTGCAAAAAAAAAAAAAAAAAAAAAAAAAATGCACGATATAGACTCTAAATTGCAAAACTGAAAATTAAAAAATCTGAATAAATTCTATGAGGAATAAATTCATTAATGGAGGATATAAACAAGATTGTTAGATTAAAACATAGAATTGTGAGGTAAAACTGTCAGAAATGCAAGACACAAAATCTGAATTCTAAGACATAATATCAGAATTGCAAGATGTAGACTTTATGTAATTATATATATTGTGAGAAATAGACAAAACATGCTACATATAAACTCTTAATTGGAGATATAAACTCAAAATGTTAGATATTACTGAATTATGAGACATGAACTCAGAATTGGAACAAACTGCTTAAATTGTAAGATATCAGCTCAATATTGTAAGAAAAAAAGAGCTTGTTGAAACTACTCATTTAAAATGAGCTGAAACAACACAATTCTTGAGATTTTGTTGGGGCAACTTAATTATTTTATGTTCAATCCACTTAAATTTGGAAATAATATTAATAATAAGTTAACTTAGTTCAATTATGTTGTCCCAACAAAAAACAATTGAGTGGAACCCAGCATTTTTCACAGTGTTTGATTCGCAGTCAAAAATTAGGAACAAAATATGCACCAGTTGGTGTTTTGTCTTGAAGGAATCATTGTGTTTGAACAAATTAAGTGAACGATTCAATGATTTAATGTCATAAAGGGAGTCCCATTCTTAATAACTTTCATAAATAGTGCCTAAAATATGCTTAAATTTGACAATTTCCTCTTCTAGAAAAATCAGGAAAAACATTTTTCTTGCTAGTGAGCCAAATGGGCTGCTCAAAAACCTGAAATGAGCCCATCAAATTTAATAACTGTGATTAAAAACCTGTAACTAAATGTGCATTTTTTCTCTCCCATTTTAATACACTTCTTTAGAGTACCACCCTAGTCCTGAATTGAATCAAACATGTACAATGACTGATGTCAGACGGGATCTGTTTCAACACATGCTTTGACACGGATAGCAGGGTGCGGCCTTTTTAAATCCTGCTTCTCCTCTGAAAACTTTTGATCCATCTTAAATGCTGATTCAAACCACAATTATTGTTGAAGGATAAAATAGTGAATTGAGAACGGCCCACGCTGACCCCCTCCCTCCTTCTTTTTTCTGGCTTGAGGAATTATAAATACACCCCACGACAAGCCACAGTATGTGTAGCCTGAGGGCCGGGGCTCCATTACACAGAGGGAAAATGACAGAATAAATGCACGTTTGGTTTTTCAGCTGCAGAAAGAGCTCGCTGATGCTACCTGTGACAAATATCAGCTTCAAAACTGATTTGGTGTTGATGTCTTATTCATGCCACGAGTGAATGATGCTTTCATCATTTTGTGAAGCACAAAAAACAAGGATTAGTTATAATTCAAAAGATGATTCATGTCACACTTCACACAACAAGATGTACAAGTCTCTGTAAAATTCTGACTAGAATGCCATGGGGTAAATAACATTTCCCAGTCACAGACTTTCACTAAATAGGCATTTTTTTTACAACTCCCTGTTGTTAAAATGTGTTTAGATAAAACCAAATTAACACTGGATGTTTATACCTGTAAGTATAATTCCAGAATTGTGGGTACATTTCAAACATTTTCAATTCATTTTCCCTGAACTGAAATGATAAACAATAAATGTATGGTTTACAGTAAACAAAATCCATTAATAATGTAAAATAATGCGTGAACATTTGATTCTGCTTCAACTTGTTATTTAACTTTTGTTATTGTTAAACTTTTTAAACTGTATAAAGAGTTGACAATAACACAGTTGACATTTTCCACCATTTTTATGTTTTAGCTCAAGATGCTATCCTCAAAGTAGATACCATGGCATATTTAAGACAGATTTTTTTTTATCTTAAATGTATCATACTGTTATATTTAAAAGGTGTCACAAAGAGAACATCACTGTTTTAAAGATTGTTATGCCTTTTTATACAACAGTTCTGTCTGGTTCTTGAATCTGATTGGCTGACAGATGTGAGGTATTTTGCAAACAGCACTTGCACAGCCTCTTCACCCTTGTGTATTACTCCGCCCTGATACAGCTACAAGCAGAGGACAGTCTACAGTTTGACAAATATTGCTGTTGTTGGGCAACATAAAGTACTTTTGAATCTTTTTTTAGTCGAGAATGTAGTTGTTTAGATTGCAACGATGCAGTTTATTTATAAGGATAGTGCCTATTTTAAAATATTTATAATTTCAGAGATTTAGTGTACATCAGCTTCCATCAGCCTGTCTGAGCAGACCAAAGAAAGTGACGGTTGACGTTCCACCACAATATGGTGACAGAGACCGCATAATAAGTTCTTAGAGGGAAAAAACTCAAGGTAAGATCTATGTAGATTGATGGCATTTCATGCCGTTCAGC
The DNA here is from genome assembly GCF_903798145.1 of Danio aesculapii. Lineage (NCBI taxonomy): Eukaryota > Metazoa > Chordata > Actinopteri > Cypriniformes > Danionidae > Danio > Danio aesculapii. The sequence goes on along the minus strand of NC_079442.1, from coordinate 22,784,099 downwards.
CTTATAATCTTAAAATGGGAGCAAAAATAACCTGTTTTGACATCACTGTAGACATTACAATTAATGTTGTAGAAAAGTAATATCACACACATAGCAGTGCAGTATGTCACTAAGGCACTCGGCCTGCGGCCGAATATTCATTCATTTATTCATTCATTCATTTTCTTTTCAGCTTAGTCCCTTTATTAATCAGGAGTTGCCACATGGAATGAACCGCCAACTTATCCAGCATATGTTTTATGCAGCGGATGCCCTTCCAGCTGCAACGCATCACTGGGAAACACCCATACACTGTCATTCATACACATTCACTATGAACAATGCAGCTTACCCAATTTACCTTTGGACTTGTGGGGGAAACCAAAGGATCCAGAGGAAACCCACACAAACACGGGGAGAACATGCAAACTCCACACAAAAATGCCAACGGACCCAGCTGAGGCTCGAACCAGTGACCTTGCTGTGAGGCGATCGTGCTACCCACTGTGCCATCGTGATGCCCGCGGCCGAATATAATGAATATATATTACAAATAAAATTAAAATTACATGTTTCATGCAATTGCTTATTTAACTCACAATAAACACACACAAAAACAAATAATTGAAGCTTCATATACCGTATGATTCAGAAGGCAGTCGAAAATATGTATTTTAAGTTAACATTTTCAAGACAAAATGTCCTTAAAAACACATACAAACAAGAAATATCCTGATGTCATTTGTGCTATTATTCAAAATTGTTTCAGTAAAGTGCTTTGTTTGATGGACGGATACAATGGATACGAAAATAATAATTCCATGACTCTGGAGAGCTTTTCACTCTTTTTTTTAAAGATAGTGGGATAACAACTTTTAGCCATATCGAAACAGTGTGTGCATACATTTTGACAACTGGTGTTTTTGGTACACAACAATTTTGTTGTAGTTCTAGTGTTATAATTTTCCCAATTATTTCTCTGAGCTAATCAGATTTACTTGAATTATTTTTTGTTCCTCAGTTTTCTCTTGAAAAAAATTAAACGAAACAAAATACAGAGAAGATAAAAAGAATTTGTTGTGTTGTTAAAAATGTAGAAAAGTCCAAATTAGTTCACATCAAATTATTACAGAATAAGTCCAAATTTTTCAGAGCTATTGGCTATAATGTGACATCTTACTGTGATGTAAACAGTTGTCTCCTGTCAGGTTTTTCAAGTTTCTATTTTGATTTCTCCTAATGGATTGTAGGAAAGGCATCCGAGACAAAGTGCTGGATTCTAGGAAACACAAACAGTCTCCATTAAGTCGAAGAAAGCCAGTTTAAAGAAGCATTGAAAGGATTTTATTGATGGCATCTTGTAAAATATACAGTAACATTACGTTATGGGATTACTTGGAAAGAGATGTAGTTAAATTAAAGATGCCTAAATCTAAATATGAACTTGAGAACTATGTGCTTAGTGCCTAGTTTTTTTTGTTACCTTGTTAGTTTTTGTACATATGCACTTTCTGTTTGTATATGAATAGTGAAACTAAAACAATAGCACGATCACCTCACAGCAAGAAGGTCGGTGGTTCGAGCTCCGGCTGGGTCAGTTGGCATTTCTGTGTTGGCGTAGGTTTCCTCCAGGTGCTCCTGTTTCCCCCACAGTCCAAAGACATGCGGTATGGGGGAGTTAAATAAGCTAAATTGTCCGAAGTGTATGTGTGCGAATGAGAGTGTATGGATGTTTTCTAGTTATGGGTTGCAGCTGGAAGGGCATCCGCTGTGTGAAACATATGCTGGAAAAGTTGGCAGTTCATTCCACTGTGGTGACCCCTGATTAATAACGAGACTAAGCAGAAATGAAAATGAATGAATGAAAAATAAAATAAAAAGTTTAAACACCAGAGCTGGTGGAGGATTACAACCTTTGCAATTATATGTGTACTATTATAGTATACAATGCATTTAATATTTTTATTTGATTTCTAAAATATGTCCACATAGTTTTAATAATTTTGATTTAAATTCTATTTATTTTTATTGTATTATTTGATTGTGTTTTATGATATATTTATTTGAGCTATTGAACAATGAACAGCTGTATTTGTATAGCCATTAACTATAAGATAAATTAACATAGTTGCAAATATATAGCTTGCTGCAACTAAATTAAATGTGACCAAAATGTATTTGTATAATGTTTGTTGCCAATTTACTCAACTTTGAAAATCAAAAAATAAATACAGGCAAAACTAAATGAATATCTCCGGCTCCTGGCAATACACTTTGAAGGGGATCAATCAGTATGTGCAAAACAATTTACTTCTGCTTATCTGGAATGCTGCAATTTTCTATATAAAAACTAAATATACATCATGATATGACAGAAGCATGAGCTTCAGACTGTCAAGAACATGCTCAAGACACCTTCTGTTTTTTAGGCTGTGGATTGAAGGCAATAATGTTCTATATAAAGTTCAGTTCTTTGCTCATTCTGCTTCAGAAGACTTCAGTGTATCCTCAGAAGCCATGGGCATTCATTTTGTTTTGCCTCTATATGTTTTGACTCTCTATATGCTGGCAATCATTGACTTCCATTTCACCAAGGACCTCTGTTTCAGCTAAAACTCTTCTTTAATGTTCTACTAAAGTACAAAGTCACCTTCCTCTCCCGCAGGAGAGTAAATTAACAAACGGAATATCCCATTAATGCATTAAAGGGACAGTTTACCCAAAAATGAAATGTACCCACTATTTACTTATCTTTAAGTGGTTAAAAACATTTATTCATTTGTTTATTATGTTGAACACGCATACACACAAAAAGATATTTTGAAGAAAGCTGAAAACCAATGGCTTCCATAGGAAAAACAAATACTGTGGAAGTCGATGGTTACAGGTTTTCAGCTTTTTTCAAAACATCTTCTTTTGTGTTCAACAGAAGAAAGAAAGTCAAACAGGTTTGGAACAAGTGAAGGGTGAGTAAATGATGACAGAATTTTCTTCCTCTTTTACAAACATTCACTATTAAGTCCTTATTGTAAAGTCTTACCTAAAGCACCTACTATTTGCACCTAAATGTATAAAGTAACATATATTATCAATCTTGCCGGTTAGATTTGACATGGATCTGCTCTGCAAAAGAGAATGATGTCATGTATAGCAGCCTTTCATGTAAGTTAAAGCTGCCTTGAGGTGTCCACATTCCAGCAGGACATCATGTTACCGCGACACCTCCACATCTGAGTCACTTTATTCTCTGAGAAACACTAGACTCTGCCCTGCATGAGGCCGGTCAAGCCTGCAACACACTAGAGAAGGCAGGGCTTTTGGCAACAGCAAGAACTTCTTTGAACTCCGCTCAATGGCTTTTACTCTATACCTTTGTGCCAGCAAATCTTCATTCAAACCTGTTCCTCAGCTTCTTGAACCCGATCTTGTGATTGACAGGTTTTGCATCTGATCTAACTGGCAGTTGATGTTTTATTATTTTTTGTATCAGCATGCATGGATGTTGTTTTCCAACTCTTTCCAATTTATCATAAACAATGTGAGGTCAAGTCTATTTGCGATTTAGCTGCTGGCGAGGTAGGCTCATGTGGAAATACTGGAAAATGCACTACTTGAATCTGGCTTCTGAAATGATGACACAAGTGCTTTTTATAATAGGCTAATTTTACCCTCCCATAACGATCATTTACATAAACATACAACATCTTGCTCTATTGATTTGGGCTGGAGAAGAAAAAACTGCTGTGTGACATTTGCATGTGAGTGTTTGGAAACCTAAGAGAACTTGTTTTCAGTACCAACAATCTTTTAAACAATAGTATAATAACTGATTTCTTTTGTATTTGCCATGATGACAGTACATAGTATTTTACTAGAGATTTTGCAAGATACTAGTATTCAGCTTAAAGTGCTATTTAAATATTGAACTAGGTTAATTAGGTTAACGACACTGAAAAAAATGATATCTGCAAAACTGTTGCAAACAATTTATATGCGTTGAATTTAAACAAACAAATTAAATTTAGTAATGTTCAACTTAATTTATTTGTTTAAATTCAGCCCAAATAAATTATTTACACATAACAATGTAAATCTGAGGAATCATCTTTCAATATTTTTTTCATCTATAGGTGAGATCACTGGTAAATAGTGGTTTGTGGACAAATAAAAAAATAATCTTAAGGGTGCTAAGAGTATTGACTTTAAAAAATATTTTTAAAAATGCAAAAACTGCTTTATTCCAGCCCAACAAAATGACATAAGTCTTTCTCTAGAAGAAAAACATATTATAGGAAATACAGTGGAAATTCACAAGTTTTACAGGAGGGCTAATGATTTTGCATAAAGAAATGCAAATAAAACCATTATTCTCCATTCACTCGCTCAGCAGGTTGTTTCAAGGTGACTGATCTCAGGCAAAAAACAATATCATATTAATATTCTGAACTCTTAAATTCTTAGGATTAAATTAAGACTGTTTTGAGATCCCATTGATTAAATTCTGAAAAGTGGCTAAGCAAGTTTTTGCAAAGTGTTTGATGAAAGACAAATAGAGTTAGTGATGTTTTTGAGTCATTTGTTCACAAATGCAATACAAATAAGGTTTTGTGAAATGGGTTAACTATTTTAAATAACCTTTCTCTATTTTACTATACTCTAAAATTGTATTTATTTCTTTAATGGCAAAGATGGATTTTCATTAGTTAGTTCTCATATACGGTGCTCAGCATAATTGAGTACACCTCATTTAAAAAAGGAATATTTTATCCATTACTTAGTGAATATAGGCTGTGAATTTTGGTGCATTTAAACAAATCAGATTTATTAAACAGATATATTTATTCAAATAATATTTTAGTCATCAAAAATATTTAGAAATTGAAAGATAATACAATTAAATTCAAGCAAAATATTTGCTAAAAGCTACAACCTACAAAATTTCAACTAAATTAATATTTTTTTTTTGCTTTTCTTTTTCCTCTTTTTTAAATTTGTATTTAATATTTTTCTATAACATATAAATTTGAATGAACTAGTTTTTGGGACTGTTATCGAAGTTATTTTTGTTAGATAAGCTCCAGATTTGGCTTCAGTACTGACTAATCTAATTTACAGTATATGCACAAATATAATATTGTATAGCTTACTATTAAAAATATGAATTAAAAACAGAGATTTGTAAGGGGTGTATTTATGCTGAGCACTGTATGCATATCTTTCCTCTACTAATCATATTAATTCTCAGACCATTTGTGCTGCTTGTGTGTGTGTGGAAACTGCTAAATTTCCTTCAGGATTTTTAAAAGTGTACATAACATTTCCAATCCCAGTACATAAGCGAGCACACATTAAATCACAAATAAAACACACATAGAAAATGTGAATACAGCAAGTATCCACTTATCCCATTTTCTATCAGTGTTTAAAAATAAAGAGCACAATTTCTGTGATCACAAAAACAGTACAACATGTTCATTTAAAAAAAGTATTTATTACAAATATGTACAGTAGTATAAAAAGCTTGAAATTTACACAGGCATTGAAATGAACAGCAATAGCCCATACAGTGATGCCAAACAGTAACCCACCTCTTTTTTTTCCTCAAGCATTGTTTTTAAATGTAAAAACATGAAACTTTCTGACCAAGTAATGTTTTTCTCAGTGCTCCTTTTAGTTTAAACAATTCATGTACAGTGTCTCATATAAATACACGCGTATTATCAGAAGAAAGCTTGAATGAAATGTTACTAGCAATAATCAGTGCAATCACAGTCAACAAAAACCCCATAAAACCAATGACAAAGCTTCTCCAACAATGCTTAGCTACCATGAAATGAGCCGAAAACAGTCAGACATTGAATATCTCCCTTTTAACCCTTTAACATCCACTTTTTCTGGTTAAATTGTGCTCCTGACACCGCTCTAAGTGAATTTAGAGTTTTAATGATAGCTACCCAGGCAGTTATGATGCCTTTTAAAGGGTTAAATATAATTTAACCTGCTTCTCGACTGTTGACTATCAAACGACCTGCCTTTGGCTTTATACAGCAGAAACTCATGGCCTACACAAGCATCTCCAGTCCATTTTGTGTGATATTTACATCGAATTTCCTTCTCCTGTCTTCATTTATCAGACCAGAAGTTTGGTGTGGTCGTGGATGGACTGCTCGAATCTTTGCGAGCCCTTTTGGGGCTGTAGCCTGGTGAATGGATGAAGGTTGGACTGCTTGGTGGAGATGAAGATGATGAAGAAGAGGATGAATGACAGGATGAAGATGACGCTTTGAGCTGGAGCCATTTATCGCCCAGCGCCTTGGCGAAGTGGTCATCTACAGACACGCTGATGGACGTGGCTCTGTGGTAGTTAATGCCGAGGCTCCTCTGGAAATGCTCTTCAACGTGGTCATAACTGTGTTGGCTTACAGCTGTGGAGATACAATCAGATGAAGGTGTGTATGAAATATTCGTTCTGATGAGCAGACATCTGCATGGGCTTGTTGAAGGACGAGCGCCAGGATTATGCGCATCTTTGTACTTACCAGTTGACTGATTGCAGCAGTCTTGCTTTGTTGACCTTGATGCAGAAGAGACGCAAGTGATGACAGATGGCCGCATCTGAAAGAGACAAGAGAAGGTAAGATTATTTTTGTAGACACATTTTATTATGTCAATCCCCTTTTTTCTGCTTGTGACTATTGCGTTTCGAATTATAGGCTGCACTTTCTGTTTGGGAAAATCTCACTTGTCAACCTCTGGATATTCACCTATATATGCGCATTTGCACACTGTTAAACCCAAGTCGACTTTATCAAATAAATGAGTGTAGTTAACACAAAATTGACTGAAAGTTAATTCGACTCATTTGAAAAGAGTTTTGTACTCAGTGTTGAAGGTAATGAGTTAATTTAAATGCCTCATTACTTCAATTTAAATGGAGTAAGTTTACAGTACTCATAGATTAGGTTTTTAACTCAAATGGTTTGTAGCGATCGGTTTCCTTAAATGGTTTGAGTTGCCTTAACCTATTGGGTTTTGAAGTACTCAGTTGGTTTGAGTTCTCTTCATTTATTGGGTTTTACTGTGCTCAAATTGCTTCGTTTACTCAAATGGATTAAGTTCACAATACTCATTAGGATTAGTTTTCAACTTAAATGGTCTGTTGCAATCGGATTCCTCAAACGATTTTCAACTTATTGGGTTTTACAATGTATTGAATTTGTATGGAATCTACTGGTGCAAATACTTAATTTAGCTTTTGATGTGAAACCAGTAATTAAAACAGCATTTTAAATAAATTTGTTGTAACTTAAGTTGACTTAACCAAATTTTTATAAACTTTGTTTATTTATGTAATAATTTTAAGACATGTTTGCTAATATTTACTAATTTACTATATTTTACTATAATTTTTTTTACAGTTTAAGGTTGTGCTACAAATAATCCACATACACAGTAAAATAATAATAGGGGCTTAGGGATTTGAGCTTCATTTTTGTTTCATCATGAAAATAATGTTGTGCTTGATACTTTAATGTGACATAAGTATGTTCCTCCACATTAGTTTCTTTGCATTTCCTACAGTACAGTAATAGTGGTCACAATTTTAAATAGGGTCTCATTAGTTAATTTTAGCTAATGTATTTACTAACATGAACTAATAATGAACAATACACTGTAAGATCCAAAAAGTTAAGACAACTCAAACCGTTTGAGGAAACCGATTGCAACAAACCATTTAAGTTGAAAACTAATCATAATGAGTGATGAACTCCATTTGAGTAAACAAAGCCATTTGAGCACAGTAAACCCCAATAAATGAAGAGAACTCAAATCAATTGAGTACCGTAAAACCCAATGAGTTAAGTTACTGTGAACTTACTCCATTTAAGTTGAAGTAATGAGGTATTTAATTAACTTGTTACCTTCAACAAGAGTACAAAACTCTTTTCATATGAGTAGAATTAGCTTTTAGTCAATTTTGAGTTAACTACACTCAATTTTTCATTTCACTCATTTTATTTGATAAACTTGACTGTTGGGTTTTACATTGTGCTTTTACCACATTTATTAATCATCATTCAACATTTACTAAAATCCAAAGTTGTGATTGTTAACATTATTTAATGCACTGTAAGTTAACATGAACAATGAATGACTATATTTTCATTAACTAACATTAACAAAGAAGAATAAATACTGTAATAAATGCATTGTTCATTATGTTTTCATGTTAGTAAATACATAAACTAGCATTAACTTATGTAACCTTATTGTAAAGTTTTCCAGCAATATCCAATATACGTTTTCAATGGATAAACTCATTTCGAGTTTTGGGGGTCATTCAGGATCTGCTATTGGAAATTTTTTTAGGTTGTAATACAGGTTTTAATACGGTATAATTGTTTAATATATTGTCCTAAAACAATTTAACAACACCTCATCTTGTCCTAGGACAATTTTGAAAAACATTTTTGATTCACTTCGAATGTCGACTACTGCAGGTTACCTTCTAATATTGGATGGATGAACTATAATGAGAATAATGACACCTTTTTGTAACCAGTTTTTAAAATACTTCACTGGATGTTTACAGTTTAACTGATTTACTCTCATAATTCACACATAGCATGATGGGGCATAGAAAAAAATATTGCTTAAAGGAGCTTTTGGCATGGCAAATTATTAAAACGGCTGGGTAGCTGGGGGTTTAAGACGATTTCTCCATCAACCCTGATGCCACTATCAGGTCAACAACAGCACTGGTGTGGTGTGTTGAGACTTGTTGACAACATTCCTCCACCCATTGCTCACATTTTCTCCCTGAATCCGGCTGGATTGCATATCTGAGGCAGGCAGAGGCCTGTCCGCAGTCTAAAGAGCCACTCTCTCAGGAACACAGAAGTGTTGTGTCTGAGATGGAGAGTCAGGATGAACAGGCTGATGTGGCCTCGGGACAGATTCTCAGCAGTGGACGGTTTAATACAGCAAACATGTCATTCAGCACGTATTGATGAAGAAGGGGATGAGAGGACACAAATTGGTCTTTTATTATGGATTAGTATGTAGCTTTGAACACTGCTTGGTAATATTCAAGGACTTTGGTACAATATTATTACTATTAATATTATTTGTAATGATGTTAATTAATAATTTTTAAATAAATTAAAATACATATGCATATACAATACTAAATATATCAATGGTATAATTCCAACAGACGATAGTGACTTTGAAGATACTGATAAAATCTATCACACTTTTCAATATGTTTTTGTTAGTATTGAAATATTAAAATATTAATCATAAATGGGTGCTGTTCAATAGTTTTAGGACAACTTTGAGGAAAGGTGATGATCCACTTCAATTGTTGACTACTGTATATAATATCATAATATAACAATAAGAATAGTGATAATCACCTGTATTTGTGTTGTGGCTTTGTTTTGGCTCTCTGTTTTCTCTGGTTCTGGCCGTGGTTTCTTGATCAGGGCCAGAGGCTCGTCCATGACCGGGCTGGAGAACACTGGGCTGGGGATCAGGTGAGTGGGGCTTGCTGCCGGGCTCCATGTGGACGTGGGGCTTTCAGGAATACTGAACCCAGACGACCTGCGGGCACTGTTGGCCACACACTTACTGAGGGCCCTTTCTCTTCTGAAACACAAAGTTCAAGAATGAATGACCAAACTAACCTTTATTATATTGAGCATTACATGTCACAGTTTCTGGGTCTATACACTGTATCAAATGTTGAAAGCCAATACAAAATGGTACTAATATACGCAGTGTTCCGTAACACTATTGAAAATCATGATCGTCATGTTTATATCCTTGTCTAATATCTTAATGTCAGACATGAAGTTATAAATAGTAATTATTAGTGAGTGGGAAGCAGCAAGTCCAGAGACTGAGTGAACGGCCTGATTTTGTAAATGATTGTCTTTAATGTGTGATATGACTAAACTGTGGTCATAAACGGTTATTGAAATTAAGTTTTCTTAATTCAAATGAGTAGAGGCTTGGACTTGGAAATAGTTTTTCATATGTCAAAGCTTAATAAGTATAGAAGGTTATTTATTTAAGTATCCACAAAGGGAACCCACCATCTTCAGAAAAGTTCAGATATTTTCTTTATAGATTATCTGTGTACGGTGCATATTAAACACCAGCGGAGCTGCTTTGCTATCACCACTAACCAGAAAAAAATTATTTTATTCTTGCTCTTCTCTAAGCGCCACCTACTGGCAGATAGCGAATTTGCACTTTTATTCAGCCTGTCTACGGTATATTTTAATGTAGCGTATTTTCCCAAAGCTAAAGTGAAATCATTATCTTTCTGCTTTGTTTTGAAATTATACAATCTAATTTGATTGCAAAAAATATTTTAAAATAAATCAGAAATAAGTAGCCTATTCGAATCAGTCAACTCACTAGTATAAAAAAGTAATCTAAAATCTAAAAAAATAAAATAATAGCGGTGCATCACTACTTCACTGCAGCTTATCTGTGGTGGACGGTACACAGGTCATTAATTTACCTCTCCTCAAGCGTCCGTCCTCTGTCTGAACTGTGTTTGCGCTTCATGGGGTGTGCGGGGCGCATGCGCACTCTGTCGCTAGTCATGTGTCGGAATCTGTCTTCGCTTCTCAGATTGGGCTGTCCTGTAAAAAGATGAGCGTGTGACTTCAGTTATGATGAATGGCATCGCTTCAGGGTGCTCACACGGTCACTGCCAGTCACCGACTCGCTTGCTTGTGAAAAGGTGTGGCAAACAAGTAAACAACTAACTCTTAATCCTTGGAATTGCATCACTGCGTGTGTATCTTAATTGTGGGAAAAAACGTTGTCGGGCCACCGTTAAATGTAAACTCCGTTAAGTGGCAGAGCGAGCCCGACCGGCTCTGTGAGTATTACTGGAGAACTACCCAGCTGATTCACCGCTAACGGTAAATGTCATTCACATTTGGAAAACATACGAGCCAAAAAAAAACGACGACATCAGTGAAAAAACAAATGATGATATCGCTGGCTTGTTGTTCACACTGCGTTGAGGGGCAAAACAGGCTTTGTAGGTTAAAGCATGTGGTTCACAGCATGTTTACCCAACATAACGATAGTAACAGACTAATCCAAACTGAAATACACTTCGGCATTCACATGCTAATATTGTCAACAGTGTCATGCAAAGGTTGCCATTATTGTCACAGTGTATGTCACATGTTGAGACTGAAAATACCTATTAAGAGCTCAACTTTTAGTCTCTAAATTATGTGTTATGCTGGATTTGATTCTTTTTAATATTTAATGATAAATAATAAAACATCTTTATACTATTTTGCAGATTATTTACAAAGTGCAAACTTTTAAGCTACTTTATGCACCCTGACTAATCCATTGTTTATTACTTCACAACATTACCCATACATAGCTAGTACAATATTATAGCAAAAACAATGCTTTTAGGATAATATTTAACATATATTTATATATTGTGTAATGTTTATAATGACATGTTAATTCTTAAATGAAAATTGATTTTTTAAATATAAAAAATATTAAACGTTTTATAAATTTATTTATATTTAAATATAAAACAGCACATATTATTTATATATCTGTATTTTTATATTTTTATTTTTATATTTTATTACTATTTTTTTATTATTTAAAAAATTGTGTTTACAATATTAACATTTTGCCAAATAATTTCACTAAAATGTTACAAATCTTGGTTTTGAAGTATTTGCAATAACCATTTTGCACCAGGCTGATTATTAACCATGTATAAAACATTTGCAAAATTCTGGCAATGTTAAGACAAAATTGTCACAAATATTAAATTAAATAAATACTTAAATAATAATTACAAAAAATGTAAAAAAATATGTATTTATTCATAAAATTTTAAGGTCTCATTTTAAACCCAGTTTAAGTTGCTGAGTTTGAAACATTTATGAAACATGCATGTGCAATTTGACATCCTGAAATTAATTTTAAATGAGTAATTAATAAATGAAGCATGGTAAAAATGCTTATTATTTGTCAACATTTTAATGACTTATTTTTTTACTAGTTATAAAATACTAGTTATAAAATACTAGTTTTGCTAGTTATAAAATGATTTTTACTAGTTATAAAATACAGTTGTTTAAGTATAAAACATATAAAATGGTTATAGATATGACTCATTATCTGCTCTCAAGATATTTTCTAGCATCCTTAGAGGATTTCCTAACAACAATTTACATCAGAATAAAGTTCGAGATTTGTGCAACTTTCAGTAACTCAGTAATGAGTCATTCATTACCATTAGCATTGTCAGATTTTACACTTGAACGTTTGCTACACACCACTCTTAACTTTCTAAAGAAGTGCTCAGATAAGACCCATAGTCTGTGAATATCAAATCAAGCACATATATTAGACCAGTCGGGACCTGTATTGATTTGATAGCTGATTAGCATCTTGAGGTATTCCAGCCTGAATGAAGTGAAGCGGTAGGCGCTATTGGACTTCAAGCGGATAACGTTCACGAAATGCTCAAATGGCTCGGATGATGAGGGGGCATTGTTGGCACAGCCTTCATACACACTCACAGATCTGCAGAGCGCTGGACTGTGACAAGGCAGCTTGACTCTGCATGACAGTGGATGGGGGATTGAGTGTAAACCACACCTTAAACCTTGACTGATGACTGATTTTTAGTGCCTCGGGGAGGGATATTTTTCTAGGGGAGATTAAAGGCCAAAAAAAAAAACGAAAAGAAAACCCACATCCTTTTCATTATCTCTTGTTATATCTTTCATTTGCAGTCTAAAAACACACATCAAGTCTTCTTCAAATCTCAACTGACATTTAAAATATGAAAATATTTGAATACTTTCAAAATTAATTTATGTAGATGTTACACTTTAAAATGCTGCATTGTTTTAACTCAAATTTGAGACAAATTTGGTTAAAAGTTTAATTAAAAATTTAACACAACAATTTGACTTTCTCATATTTGACCCAAAGTTGGGTTAAAACAACCCAGCATTTTTAGAGTGCGCTATTTAAGCTGCATAAATAATAAGTCATGGATAACATGATTGCCACAATACATTTTCTTCTATTGCACTGTGCATTAATCTAATAATACCGAAATAATAATAATAATAATTAAACAATTATTACTGATAGCATGCACACACACTGTACTTAAACTGACATTAGGTAACAAAAAAAGTGATAATTACCCTCTAAAATGTACACTTTGAAGCCACTGCTCATCCTGGTTATGTAGTGGAAATTAGTGACCGCCATTCCTGAATCTTCAGCGCACAATTCTCCTAAAACTGAGTTGAGTTGTGAATTGTTCCTCGCTCAGCGTTTGAATTGTCACTGAGCTCCACTGCTCTGTGCTTTCCATCAACATGCCTCTGCAGCTTCTTATTGGCTGGCTGAAGGCCAAGCCCCTCCCTCTGCTTTTGTTTGCATGAGGCGACCTTCCAACACAGGTGCCTTATGGGAGGGGACAAACCAAAAGCTGTGAATTGCCTGTTGTCCATTAACCCCCTTACCCCAATATATAAAAACAAATGACATGTGAAATTGATTTGCATATAAAATTAGCAAAATGAAAATGCATGTAATATTAGTTTATTAATTTTTGATCAAACACAAACTAATCCTAAGTGGGATGAGATTTCATAAATATGTAGAGAAATGTGTATCTGTTTATGTGGCCTCATTGGATTACTGTGGCAGGCAGTTGGCTCAAAATAAAACAATGAGGTCGTACATTGGATCGACCTTCTTCTCCAAGTATCAACACGCCAGGGAGCAATGAATGGTTTCCTTGTCAGGTTATGACTCTTCTTGAGAAATGCATTTCCTGGCATTACAAACTTAAAATTGCAAGATTTCTATTTATTGACAGATACACTTCTATATGAGTGATTGTATACAGAAGATTAAATATAATATAATATAATATAATATAATATACATTTTTATTTAAAACTGATAAAAATGATATACCATTCAAAGATGATTCAATTGGTGATTTTGTTTTAGCATATAATGACATTGTTTTTGAACACTTGAATTCAAAGCTACATTGCCACATAGCTGCCAGTACTTTAGACTTTTTAGTGTGACACAATTCTTTAGAAATGTGTCATTTACATTTAATATAGTGAATACAATTCACAGCAATCATATGCTAATGTGCTGCACAAGAAACATTTCCTGTGCTTATTAATGAAGTGTTGTGCTGCTTCTTTTTTGGTAACGTTTTATTGAATGAAGAGTTTGAAAACACAGGTTATGTTTATTTAAAATATAACATTGTTTCAGCATCATAAATGTCTTTATCGTCATTCATTCATTCATTCATTTGATGTATGTATTCTATGATTTCAGTCCTTACAAATATGTCAAATATAGTATTTTGAAAATATTTTAAATTATATATATATATATATATATATATATATATATATATATATATATATATATATATATATATATATATATAAAAAGAGTCATGTTACACTAGCAAGTAGACATGGTCTGGTATAAGACTGTGACGGTATGATAACCTTGCATAAAAGTATCACAGTTTCATGGTATCACGGTACTTTGATTACTGCTCTAAAACAAGTTCTTTTTAAATGTCTGGAACTTTTCCCCCCGTTGAACACAAAATATTTGATTTTTAAAACAATTAAAATATTTTAGAACAGTAACTTTTGATATAACAAACTAAACTAAATAAAACAACAAACAAAACAAACTAACAAACAAACTAAATAAAATAGTTGTAAAAACATGTTAAAAAACTGTACATATACCGTAGGAATGGTATAATAGAAATATCTGGTGTTTTTAAAACCTTGAAACCAGTTATCAGCATGCCTACTAGCAAGTTAAATAAAAAATGCACTTCAGTGAACTCAGCTTCTTTTATCCACTAAACTTCAGTATTCCTATTGGAATCATCTTAAATCATGATGCAGAATATGATCATCAGTTTTTACAAAATTTTAGTAACTTAAGAAGTGACATCATTAAAATCCACTTTTTTATAAACATTATTATGGCGATAAACATATGGAATTAGAAAAATGCTAAACACTATTTAAAACCACTAGATTTTGAAAAAAACTTTTGGAACTTCACCATCCCACTTTTCCTTCCCTGGATCCTTTCAGAATCCACAAACAAGTCCTGCTCTGTCTTTTGTTTCCTCTCTAAGAGTCAGCACCTGTCGACAACCCCTCCCCGGCCCTAATCTAAAATCTCACCCGACTGCATTTTTCAGAGTGTTTAGCCCACCTGAGCTGCAGTCATTCCACCCATCTTGCCCATACATGCACTTATGTTGTGTGAGTTTTCAACCTTTATGCATTGGGCCTTTTCTTTCCACAGATCTGTTTCTCCTATTTCTTTTTTGGCAGAAGGACAAAGACTTGAGAGTGTTGAAGAGAGCTTTGTACGGTGTGATCCTGCCTGAGCATGCTAAAGCCACAAATGCTTACATACATGACTGAAACACACTCCCTCTGGACACACAGTTAACCACATTTCCATTACAAGGAAATCATTTAAAGTGTTGCTGACTACATAAGGACAACCTTTGAACATACACTTTTTAACCCCTCAAATGTCGCATTAGCTTATGCATATTATATATAATTTCTTATATATATATATATATATATATATATATATATATATATATATATATATATATATATATATATATATATATATATATATATATATAAAATAAATAAAGAGTTTAGATGTAAATATTTCTAAATGCCATCTAAAATTATGCTCTTAAATTAACAATTTTCAGGCTCTTATGTGTAGGTTCAGTATTTTCAAATTTTTGACAATGTATAGGTTCTTTTTGGTGCCTTTACAGTGGAATAACCGTACATAATTATAAGAAAGATTCTCATTTTAGAAGACAAATTCACAGATTGCACCTAAAGGTTTTTGCATTCAAACTTTTCAAAAAGCATTCCACATTAAGGTGTTAAAACAGTTAATATACAGGGATAGTTCACCCATGAATAAAACTTTTGTCATATTTTCTTTATGCGTTTTAAACTTGTTTGAGATTGTTTCTTATGTTGAACACAAAAGAAGACATTATGAAGAATGTTGAACACCGATAGCCATTGATTTTAATATGTATTTTTTATTTTAGCTGTGTATGTCAGTTCCTGTTTGTAACATTCTTTAACTTAAATTCTTTTGTGTTCAACCGAAAATTTTGAATTATTTAAAAGTGAGTAATTCTTGAACTGTTTCTCGATTTCTATTATACAGACAATAGGTACAGCAATTTACTTAGAACTATTTGTACAGTGTGAATACTCACTCACACATTGTTTATTTTGTAACGTTCTCTGTGAGTCTGCTGTGATTGATTGCCTCTCACTACCTGCGATTTAGCATTGTAATCAACTACTGTAAATATTTACTGTACTTACTCCCCATCATTATTGGATTGTCATCTGTTTTGAAACCGCATTTCCCATGATGCCACACACAACTCAATACAGACCGGTGAGAAAGTTTCTCACAATTATTCCAGTGCTGAGGTTTCCAATTTGGTTAAATGGTTCACTGTGGACCTCTTTATGGAAGGCTAGGTATATTTGAAGGTCAAATTGTGACTATGTTTTGTGCTGAGTCTGACTGAATGATATAGGCCCATCAAACACGCTTTTAGCGTCACGTAGGTAGTGGCGACATCTTGTGGTAGAAATCCGGCATTTTGTCACCACCAATTTATTCAACGTGTTTATCCTAGAAATACGCTTTACACAGTATTATGGAAGCTCTGCTTGTGCTTCTTTTGTCAACCAAAGGCAGAAAAGAAGAATTTGCTTCAAAACAGGTAGACCACTTAACGTGTTTTTGGCTAGAGATTGGTGTCATATGGGGGAAAATGTGGCGGGAAGCAAATGTCATTGGAGCTGTTTTGTTAAAAACGGAATGCATATGATTTTTAACAGTTGTACAGATACTACGTTAAATCAAGTAATATTTATTTCACTACAATAAGTGTGTTTAACATACATAACACTATTAAAAATGTCTTTTAGAAATAGTAGTCACAGTAGTCACATTGCATCAAACTGGCACTTGCTCTTGAAGAGGTTTTGCTTATTAAATTGTGTAATTTTTTCAGACAACAGCCCAATACCATTTTTATATTATTCAAAATATTTAAATATCAAAAATATTTGGTGGAATAACAATTAAGAATAACACCAAAGAAATGAATTTATACAAATCAGATTAAAATTGCAAAATTTAAGTAGGGTACAGATGAAAAAGTGAGTTAGTTAAAAAAAAACGAAATAATTTCCAAATAAATGTTTAGACACATTAAAAATATTTTCACAGATAAACTAGGTCTTTATACAAGAAACTGATTCATTTTACCTGAGGATCCCTTGATGGCGATCATATTTGGGTTTTTGTAATCAAAAAGAATAATAAAAAATGATTTAGTTTTTTTAATACATTATGTAGCCTAAACTCATATAGACATTGCAGAATATGTTTTTTTTTATTTAATCAAATAATCAGATAGTGGCATCTTGATGGCTGTTTTCATATGTATGTTAGGCGGATAAGTGTAAACGGTGTCTGTTGTCATGAATGGCACTGACTGTCAGAGCCATTCATGAGCTTGTTTATGAATAGTTTTGCTCATTCACTAATGGAAGAGCTTTGTGAAGCCGGGTATAAGCCTCCTTTGTTAATGTAATGGCTCAGAATTAGGGTCAACACCAAAAATTGACACTTCAGTTCATGTCATGCATACTGTGCAGCACTGTATGGACAGACTTGAGCAACTTGTTCTGAGTATAACACATATTTTCATAAGAGAAAGGGACATTTTCACTGTAAAACAACTCATTGGGAACCCACTAATATTTGGAAAAGATGTGGTAAGGAATAATTGCGTTTTATTGTATACCATTGCAGTTTGTTCTGATTTTTCTGATTTTGATCAGAATTATTAGTCCCCCTTTGAATTTTTTTTCTTTTTTTAAATATTTACTAAATTATGTTTAACAGAGTAAGGAAATTTTCACAGTATGTTTGATAATATTTTTTAATTTGGAGAAAGTCTTATTTCTTTTATTTTGGCTAAAAGCAAATAAAATGAGTTATTAAAACTATTATGTTTAGGAATGTGTTGGGAAAAATCTTCTCTCCTTAAAACAGAAATTGGGGAAAAAAACAAACACGGGGCTAATAATTCAGGGGAGCTAATAATTCTGACTTCAACTGTGCCAAAAGTTACAACCAGCAGTGTGTGTCAAATCAGGTATGAGGGCAGAAAAAATATAAATATTTTTTGTGTTAATGAATAAACAAACAAACAAATAAAAAAATAAACTCACATATATTTAGGAAGGATCTGTTAGAACCAGCACTGTGTGTTAAATCAGATCTGAGGGCAGTAAAAAATATAAATCTTTTTGTAAATAAACAAACAAATAAATAAATGCACATATATTTAGCAAGGATGTATTAAATTGAACAAAAGGGTAAATTTCTATTTCTATTTCAATATAAATTCAAAATAAAATAAAAAAAAACTATAAATATATAAAAAAAATTATACAAAAAAACAAAATGTTTTTTTATTTCAGAATAGTAAAATTGAAAATATATATTAATTTATAAATAACATTTATATTTGTGTTGTTTTATTGTTTATTTTAGCAACATTTCAAAATATACTTTTACTGTATTTTCAACAGGTAAAACTAGTCTGGATTTCAGTGAATAATTTGACACACACACACACACACACACACACACACACACACACACACACACACACACACACACACACACACACACATTCATATATATATTTGGGTCAGTATATATAAAGGGGTCAGTTTTTGTTTTTATTTCACACAAATGCTATTCTTTTTAACTTTTAAAATCCAAATAATAATAATTTGATAAATATTACATATTTATATTAAAGTAAATTACATTTAGAAATATAGAAAATATTTGTAATATGTTGGGTCACACTTTTGATGGTCCGTTGTTGAATTAAGTTACATTGCATCTACATGTCAACTAATTCTCAGTAGATTATAAGTAGACTGTTAGGTCGGGGTTAGGGTAAATCGATATGTACTTGAAAAGTTTCTTATAGAAAGACAGTCTGCTCATACTCAAATGGACCATCAAAACAAGGTGTTACCATATGTTGTTGTGGTATTTATTCAAATATTGATTTCTTAACTCTGCTGAAGTTCTGAAGTCTAATATTTATTGTACAGAAATGTACTGAAATCCAATACAGCCATTTGAAATAAATGTGATGAATAAATAAATTATTTAACAATAAAATTATGAAATAAAGAATGAAAATATAAATAACAATAGACATCCTATCTCCTGATAGATAAATAGTGCTTTGTTAAAATTCAACATCTAGTTTGCTTTTAAGATTTTAACTATATTATATTGCATTGCCAAATAAAGCAAATACATAATTTAACATGTTCAATATTGTATGAGTTTGCTTTTTCCTTTAACGATTTTTCATAGTTTTCATTAGGCAAAGATTGTGTTGAGAAAGAGACATTTTTTTCCCTTGTTGCAAACACGGAGCTTGCGGTATGGGAGGGGAAAGCCATTACAGACTGCAGTCCTCCTGTAATCTCTGGTGTAAAGCAGCTCTTGGATTGTATTGTGTGCCTGAAGGTGTCTGCAGCATTTTCTGCTAATGTGGGTGTTAACTGATTCACCACTCAAGGAAGGCACAGGAACAATGCTTTGTTTATTGATAGGGTCTGCCGTCTGTGCAAGGCAATTCATTATCAAACAGACATGGTCATATCAAAAGCTATGGGATGACAAAGATGAATACAAAATAGTTGAAAATTCAAATGAGGCACAAAGTCTTAGAAACACAAAGGTTGTAAATGTGCTGTTAATGTATTGTGTTCAACGGGTGGAGCCTCTAAACATGATGTTCTTTCAGGAAAGACAATTAAGGGCTACTAGCCGCACACAGGCTGTGTGACAGTATAACATTTAAGTCACTTTTGATCCTGCACAAAATCAATCATAAGTGTCCATATTTTAAATTGAGATTCAAACATCACCTGAAAAGCTAAATAAGCTTCCATTTGTGCATGGTTTATTAGGATTGGACAATATTTGGCTGACATACAACTATTTGAAAATGAATAACTAAATAACTAAATAGAAATACTGAGAAAATCACTTTTAAAACTGTGTATATTGTCAGAATTGTTAGCCCCCCTATGATTTTTTTGGATTTTTTTAAATATTTATTTTTATTAATTTTTTTTAAATATATTTATTTATTATCTGTTTTTTGTCATGTCTGTGTTATCCTGTTGCACTGTAGAAGCTCTGTCACGAAAACAAATTCCTCGTATGTGTGAACATACCTGGCAATAAAGCTCTTTCTGATTCTGATTTCTCAAATGACGTTTAACAGAGCAAGGAAATTTTCACAGTATTACACAATATGTTTTTTCTTCTGGAGAAAGTCTTATTTGTTTTATTTCGGCTTGAATAAAAGCAGTTTTTAATTTTTTAACCACCCTTTTGAAGACAAAATTATTAGCCCCTTTAAGCAATTTTTTTTGATAGCCTATAGAACAAACCATCGTTATACAATAACTTGCCTAATTACCTTAACCTGCCTAGTTAACCTAATTAACCTAGTTAAGCCTTTAAATGTCACTTTAAGCTGTACAGAAGTGTCTTGAAAAATATCTTGTAAAATATTATTTACTGTCATCATGGCAAAGATAAAATAAATCAGTTATTAGAAATGAGTTATTAAAACTATTATGTTTAGAAATGTGTTGAAAAAATCTTCTCTCCGTTAAAAATTGGGGAAAAAATAAACAGGGGTGGTAATAATTCTGAATTCAGCTATATATATTTACGGTCACCCTTAAAACTGTATATAACTACTATATATTTATGGTAGAAAATTCACAAAGTATCTTCATAGAACATGATCCTTATTTATTATTATCTTTGGAACAAAATAAAAAGTATAATTTTGACAATGTATTTTTTGGCTATTTCCAAACGTTTACCTGCATGTGCAACATAAGACTGTTTTTATGTAACAGAATCACAAATATTTACACAAATTAACACTAATATTCAAACACTTCATTCAAAGTGGTCCTAAGTTCCGGTAAAAAACTGTAGAAATGCTATAGTGAAAATTCCTAACCTGGTTAACTGTAAGGTTTCTTAATATACAGTCAAGTCCAAAATGATTCCCCTGGAGTATGAATAATTTTGGGCTTGATTGTATATGGTGAATTACTGTAAATCAATTTCCCAGATTTCACTGACACTTCACTTTTTATGCTTTATTTAACATTATTATGGTTCTTTTTAGTTTTTTCATCATCAGTCATGTACATTAGAGTTTGTTACTCTAATCTACGAGTTAATGTTGATAAATCATTTTTATTCAGTTACTTAAATGTTATGATTTACACCATGATGGTGTTTAGTAGTTGTGTGAATAACACCGAGAGCCTTCTATATTAGCATGTTTCTCTGCGTTTGGGAAATGTTGTTTGAGATGAACACTGGTTCATTATATAACTTTCTCATCCACACTTGTGGTTGTGTTTTTGTATGTGTAACAACGCTATAATGTGTAGATGTTAGTACTTCAAAACATTGGTGTATTAAAACTATAAATGAATGAAATACGGTAATTTACCATAAAAATATATTTATCGTGGAAATATTGTAGAAATTACAGTAGAAATATCTTTTACATTTTGTACCATCATTTTAATGGTAAATTACTGACAACCATTTTACAGATTTTTTTTGTGTACCATCTCAACATTTGTTACATGTTCAGTTTTTAATAACTTAATTTATTGTTTTAAACATTTAAAAAAATTATAATTTAATTCCTTTTACTTTGAGTTGATGCTGCAAAAAATATTTTTAAATAATATTAGAATATAGGGCAACACGATGGTTCAGTGGTTAGCACGAGTTTGCATGTTCTCCCCGTGTTGGCGTGGGTTTCCTCCAGGTGCTCGAGTTTCCCCCACAAGTCCAAAGATATGTGCTATAGGTGAATTGGATAAGCTAAATTGTCTGTAGTGTATATGTGCGAATGAGTGTGTATGGGGGTTTCCCAGTAATGGGTTGCAGCTTGTTATTCGCTGTGTAAAACATGTCCTGGATAACATAGGTAGGTGGTTCATTTCGCTGTGGCGACCCCAGATGAATAAAGGGACTAAGCCGAAGGAAAATGAATGAATGAATTTTGAAAATGTATTTTTGGCTATTTTAAAAGTTTACCTGCATGTTCAACATTGTGGTTTTTACACAAACATTTACACAAATTATTGTTTTGCAAGATTTAGAGCTGGTATTGATGTTGGTTTTAAACACTTTATTCAAATAAGTCCAATGTTACGGTAAAAAAACTTGCAAAATGCTACAGTAAAAATCTAGAACCTATATATGGCTTAAGGCAGGGCTTTTCAATTTCAAATTTAGTTGGGCCAGATTGTCAAACCAAGAAGGTTAGCTGGGCCAGTCATTTTAGCGGCAAAGCAGCTCATATGGACAAATTCTAAAACCAACACAAACAAATTTATTGAAAAACATAAGGTTTATTTGTTGTTTCTCCTTTAACTTTGGTCAGTTTGCAGAGCAACAGGTGCTTACAAAAACAGCTGAATTAATAGAATCTGAGGGCGTTCTTACACGATGTACAGTTGCCTTGAACTGGGCTAAAGCACGCTGGTCCCCTCTCCCGTCTCCCCCGACGGCCCGCACTCACGTTGCATTCGGGCCTGAGCACGCTTACGTCATCGATGATGCGCTGTTCAGTTTAAGAAGCGCTCTTGCTCAGCACAGTCAAGATTTCTTTATATCGTTATATCATTTTAGTGGTTTAGGATGCATCGACACGCAGTCAAATATTTCGCCGAACAGATAAGCCAGTTTTAACGCTCATAAACAATCATAAAATCCTCATCCTGCCAGATTTAGGAGGTTTGCTAAAGGTGCAGCGGTGGTGCAGTGAGAGGTTTTCATCTTTAATAATCTACGACAGTTTGCGTTCATTAAACAGTAAGAATGATTAATAAATTCATATGAAACAGGCCCTTAAAAGTTACGTCTCGTCTTCAGTTTCGAGCTCAGGTAAGCTTTGCACCCTACAAGTGTACCGCGCCTGAGCCCAAGTGAACCGTGCTCAGACACACCTCTTCCAATCGGGCACACTCTGCATTGTTTGCATGTTGCAGGCTATGTAATTTACGTAGGAATTTGGGTTTTTGGCGGGACCATAGACATAATAAATACTTTATATTTAAATCAATATAATATATTAAATTATATTAAATCACAATTAATGAATAATATATATTAATTTATTATCTATGGGTGAAACCACGGGCTGGGCCGCTCGGAGGTTGATTCTGGGCCGCATGTGGCCCACGGGCCGCCAATTGAATAGCCCTGGCTTAAGGTAACTGGACTTTTCCAGATTTCCCTGCATGACACACTTCACTTTTTATGCTTTTTGTTGACAATACTATGGTTCTTTGTAGTTTTTTTCATCATGTACATTAGAGTTTGTTACATCTAATGTCAGCTGAACTGTCTGTTACCAAGATGGTGTTTAGTAGTTGTGTGACTAACACTGAACGCCTTCTATATTAGCATGTTTATCTGTGTGTGGGGAAAGTTGTTTGATATGAGCTCTGGTTCATTATTTGACTTTCTCATCCACAAATGTCTATGGTTGTGTTTTTGTCTGTGTATCAAGGGTATGATGTGTAGATGTTAGTACTTTAAAACATTGGTGTATTAAAAATAAAAATGATTGAAAAATTTAAATATCTTTTACAGTTTGTACCATAGGGCGACACGGTGGCTTAGTGGTTAGCACTGTCGCCTCACAGCAAGAAGATTGCTGGTTTGAGTCCCAGCTGGACCAGTTGGTGTTTCTGTGTGGAGTATGCATGTTCTCTCAATGTTGGCGTGGGTTTCCTCCGAGTACTCTGGTTTCCCTCACAGTCCAAAGACATGCAGTACAGGTGAATTGAATAACCTAAATTAGCTGTAGTGTATGAGTGTGAATGAGAGTGTATGGATGTTTCCCAGTATTGGGTTGCAGATGGAAGGGCATCCACTGTGTAAAACATATGCTGGATAAATTGACAGTTCATTCCACTGTGGTGACCCCGGATTAATAAAGGCACTAAGCTGAAAAGAAAATGAATGAATGAGTTTGTACCATAATTTTAATGGTAAAATACTGGCAACCACAGCTGCCGATTTATACCTTAAATTGTGGAAGATTTGTTTTTACAGTATACCATCTCAGCTTTTGTCAGTTTTTAATAACTCAATTTATTGTTTTGTACATTTTTAAATTGATAATTAAATGCTGCTAAAAATATTTTTAAGTAACAGTAGAATGAAATAGTACAAAAGTTTTTATAACCGAGACTTGAATGTCAGATATAAACAAGTAGTAACAGATCTTATCTCTCTTATACGCTTATTTCACGCGGCCGCCATTTTAAAAAACGAAAGCGAGGCTGCGGTGGGAAAAAACCTGGAAGTAGAGGATCGGCATGGTAAACATTGCAACAACATGCTCTGGACTACAAACCTCCAGCTGTTGCCACGATTTCAAAATGCGGATATGGTGTAAACATCACTTTAATATCATTCGGTTAAGTTTAATTTAAATGATTAAAAGCATATTAGGCATCAAACAAAATCACAATCTCTTTAAGAGTAGTACGCTTAAGTGTCCTCCTAGACTTCAGTTCATTGCACCAGGTAAGCACAGTGGGGACGCTTCCCTGCTTCAGCCTATGTAACCCTGTGAGCGAGGGTCACACATGTAGAGACACTGGAGGGTTTTAAAGCTGCGAAGATCAGCAGATCCCTCTTCTGTGTTTGCACTCAGTAATACAGTGGTGAAGTGCAATAAACTGATGACCCCCATGGCCAATCACAGGCATTTCTGTTGAGCACTGTTGAATACTATGGCAAGTCAGCGGTGTTTAAGAACGCGCTCAACAGTGCTTAAATGTTTGTGGAAAATTGATGTTTTTTATTTTTTATTTCAGTACCGAAATTCAGTATCGTGGCAAGTCCAATATAGTGAAAGAATCAGTTCATTAACTTGAGTTTGATAAATGGCATCTAAAATGTGTGTTTGGGAAAGAAAAGTTAGCTAACTAGTGCCATTTGCCTTAGCTGAAAATGAGGTCTGATATGCCTTTTTATTTTCACTATCCATTAAGAACGGACCTTCGGGTCACCCGGAAGGTGGTGAAATTATACATTTGTGTCACTTTCTCTTCGCTGATAAGATATATAGCCAGGTACGCAATGTTCCTGTGATTCAGGCGATAGTTTTGGGTTTCTTCCCACCGCAGCCTCGATTTCGCTTTTAAATTGGCATGAAATCAGTCTATAGTGATGTTTTTATAATAACCGATAAACTAACAGACATGTTGTGAGCTCTGAGGCTCTTAATCAGTTGTTCATTTTTGTTGCTTCATTTTTGACCCATCTGCATTCATTCAACTTGTTTTAAAAACAATAATAACAGAATATGTTCAGACAAATCACCCATTGTTGCTGTGAAGAAAATTCCACCAACCAGTGAGTCACAGCAAGCAAAGTATCCTCAAAATAAATCTTTAGCTCCGCCCAGCCACATGAAGCACAGTCAATGATATTGTCAGTCTCATGACATTCTTTCACATATTGTGAATTACCTTGAAATATATTATTAGCAAACCAACAACTTTAAAATAAGGGTTTCATATTTCTGCATCCTTGTTAAATTGTTGTGTGGTTGAAATTGCTTCATGAAATTGTGAAACTTTATCTCATTATAAAGCCATTAAGTATACAGTCTTGAATGTTTTTTTGGTCTGATTTTCATTCCTCTGCTTTGAATCATCATAATATAAAACTCTCCTTTTTTCTGGTTGATTTTGTTTACTGCTTGTAATGTTCTAACCAAAAAAAAAAAATCTTTATGGGAAAATGCTTCTGGAACCTGCTCTGCTGAAAAATGCTGCTGGGTGTGCACTAATGCACTCTATTGTCAGAAAGTGGCATGCTTTATACAAACTCGATGACTGTCTGACATACATCACCAGACAGATGTCTGAAATTTCTGCGGGAGGCTAAAATTCTGACATTTTCATTAAACATTGCAGGCTCAACAAAAACAAAACGTCAAACAATAAAATCTATAATATGCACTTTTACCAGAGATGTTCAAAAAGTTCTATTTCAGCTTTCAAGTATGTGCCTATATAGACATTTAATCTAAATAAATTCACTGGAGCAAGAGGTGTGGCTTCCCTATATTAACATGAACATATAGATCCTCTGTCCATGGTGCTGAAATCACAGATAGGAAGCAGCTTTTCCAAAGTAACTGTCCAGAGTCCTGAAAACCCATCCTCACTTCACAGAGAATCAAAATGCTTTTAAAAAACTTCACTAAAATTAAAATGATTAATTAATTAGAATGTTTCGTTATTATATAATAAATAGATATTATTATAGAATATTAATAGAATGTAATGTATATATTATTAATATTATTTTTTAAATTATTATTATACTAGCTAGGCATGGGCCGGTATAAAATTCTGATGGTATGATAACCTTACATAAAATATCATGGTTTCACAGTATTGTGATAACTGCTCTAAAATATGTTCTTTTAAATGTCTGGGTGAAAAAAAAATCCCCATTGAACACTATATTTTATTTTAAGAAACACTTAAAATATTTTGGAACCGTAAACATGTCAGGCTAAATAATTAAAATTAATCATTGATTTCTGCTATCTTTATTAGTTTCAAAAACACTGATATCTTTGGATATCTTTATTTTCTTTGGATATAAAGTAAGTCACTGCACTGTTCAGGTCTATAGCATGCTTGGATGTTGGTTTATAAGCGATTTGTTTTTTCAAATGTTTGCTGAATCATGGGCTAACCAATAGCTTTTGATGTGGATGGTCCTTTGCTGCTGGAGATACTGTTGCCCATGCATAACAAACGTATATACAGAAGAAACACTTTAACAGACCATTTTTAAAACCGTGATTTTCCAAACCGCAATAAACATTGAAACAGGTCATTGTCCCATCGTACACATCTTAAAACGATATATTTAGTCATGATTTTTGTAATGAATCTCCAAATGTGGTTAAATAATGTGACACTGGGGTAAAAATAATCTTTCTGACAATGCTTCAAAACAGGCCTGTAATGATGTAAATAGAGTATATAAATGCTGTTTAATATAAATATTATAATTTTATTATAGTAATCTATCAAAAGTATACAAAAAAAAAAACAATGGCACAAACACAACAGAAAGAAATCGATATTTGCAATTACATTGCAATTATATGACAATTAATCATCAATTCAACATGCATAATCGTGAGAGGCCTATACTGCAAAATCAGCCTTTAACTAAATTATTTTTGCAAACAAGTTATTTTATAAAATATATGAAAGGTAAAAAACCCTATATATCACATAATGTCCTATACAATGCATTATGTACAAGGACAGTCCTGCGGGATTTTGATGTGTGTTGCTGAAGGGCACCATGGTGACAGTTATGCATCTTCACCTGCAGAAGCTCTTTAATCACTGACAGCACCACCCACTGTCAATGATGCTCAGTCGAAGCCCCTCGCTTTCTTAAAACCAACACGAGCTCACGCCAAAGCCGTCTTTCCTCCCCATTCATCACTAAACAACATCCCGGAGCTGTCCCGTGCGTAAAGAACGTGCGCACCGGGAGAAACAGTTGATGGGTCAGGAGAAGTGACGAGGGAAAACACTGGGCGGATTACCAGGATTGGATGGCACAAGTGATGCAATCCCTGCATCCTCCGAACCCCCAACTGGATCGCGGATAACCTGGCCGGAGATTTTGCCTCACCGACAATTGTACCGTCACCGAGCGAGCAGCACTCTTTTAACAAGTGCCTCTTCATTAGGGTCGTGTTTGTCTCCACGCCCGTGGAATAACATCTAAACATCATCAACATCAATGGAAGGAGAGCCTGATGCCAATTGTTGAACGAGCTTTCCGGTGATGTAAGTGAATCAGCCACAATTATTTCTTCATGCATGTTTAATCGTGACCGTGATTAAAACGTTGATTTGGTTTC
Source organism: Danio aesculapii (assembly GCF_903798145.1). Lineage (NCBI taxonomy): Eukaryota > Metazoa > Chordata > Actinopteri > Cypriniformes > Danionidae > Danio > Danio aesculapii. The sequence goes on along the minus strand of NC_079442.1, from coordinate 22,755,856 downwards.
TTTCATGTGTTGCAGTGCAAGTGTGAAGCACGACCTTTGCTTTGAGGTGCACCCTGGAGAATTGCGTATATCGACTCGTTTTCGCGTCTCATTTTTTTAACTGAAACACACGGCTGCATCCTAGGTATTGGACAGTTTATCGGTTTCCCATTCTTCTTGGATATTTTTTCCTGGTGCAAAACCTCCGGAGGGATAATTCACCGTCGCATCCCTTTTAATCTTCACCATGAATTACCTGCGACGTCGACTATCGGACAGTAATTTCATGTCCAACTTGCCCAATGGCTACATGGGCGATCTCCAGCGGCCCGATCCGCCGCAGCAGAGCCCAGCCCCGGTGCTCTCGCCGGGCTCTCAGGAGAGGCGTCAACCCGCCCCCAGCCAGTCCACCGGCGCCGGCTTCTTCTCCTCCATTTCCAACGCCGTCAAACAGACCACCGCCGCGGCCGCCGCCACCTTCAACGAGGCCACCGAGAGAGGCATCGGCTCCGGCAGTGCTAAGATCCTCCTGGTCATTGACGACCAGCAGACCGACTGGTAAGTCGCATGATTAAGGAAATATGTGCTTTTTCAGTGGGCGTAAAGCCGGTTCACGAACAGATAACCGGAGCATTGGTGGTGTTTGTTTCACGTTTCTGCCTCACACCTGAGGTGCAGCTCGTGTTAATACAGGCCAAAAGGAGTCACTATATTAATGTCGTGACTCATTAGTCTGTGGGCCTTTTTTCTGGCACGCGCGCCCGTGTAGTTGTGGGTGTGCCCGCGCGTGTGTTTGTGCGCATTTCACTATTCAGCCTGGGCCGGTTAATGGAGAAGCAGCGAGACCCTACGGCAAATTTCCATTAGCCGTATAGTCCAGATTAAAAAGGATTGCTTTGTTGATTTCAATAGTAGACTTGCGCTGGTTGGAAAATAAGTAGTGGTTTGAAGTCTTTGAAATAACGATGTAGTTGAGGCTGTTTTGGAATTCTGAAAGGTGAATACAACTAGGATCAAATGTGCTATATTGTGTACTTAAAGAACTATATGCATTTCAATATGTATTATGACTATCAAAATTTCCAGTTTAAAAGGGTTAATAGATTGTCAGTTTATGGGCTCCTCAGAGAACTGTCCCTTTTTTCATGGATGCAACAACCTCTGAGGTTCTCCAGAGGTTTTCCTTGTTACAGGGATCTGAGGAACCCCACACTCTGCCTCAAGAAACTTTACCATATTAAAGTGTGTGATGTTGCTCTCACTTTTCCCATGAGGGCTAGTGACACATTTACTGGACTATTAACTTCACTGGAAAGAACATTTCATAAGCATTTGGTGGAAACATGTATATCCATCCACCAATCTATCTATCTATCTATCTATCTATCTATCTATCTATCTATCTATCTATCTATCTATCTATCTATCTATCTATCTATCTATCTATCTATCTATCTATCTATCTATCTATCTATCTATCTATCTATCTATCTATCTATCTATCCATCTATCTATCTATCTGAAAACATGAACCAATTAGAAATGCATTATTTTATACATCACCACCACTGTTTTGAAATGATTTTGTATCTCTGCACTTGTATCTCTGTAACAATACTTACAAAAGAACATTTGAGGTTAAAAAGGCACAATAGTCGCACATACATAAGATAAAATACATCATAAAGTCACATAGTTCCAGTTTGCAGACACTGAAAACTCCTAAGCCTCCCCTGCACAAAGAATTCATACTTGATGAAAATTTGAAATACACGATTTTCACACCATTTCAGTGTTGCATAATCTAGTTTGGATGCACTTTAAGTGTTTTTGTTAACTATGACTCACAAGAGTGCAAAATGATGTTCTTTCTTTTGGGTCTTTCTTCCCTTCAGGGCAAAGGTGTTCAAAGGCAAGAAGGTTCATGGTGAATTTGACATCAAAGTAGAACAGGTGGGAGTTTTTCTTTATTCTTCTAAACCTGCATGGCAGTACATCTTAACAGTGTGTTTGTGTAATGAATTAAATGTCAGCAAAACGTTCACTGGATAGATAATTCTGCTGTAAGTCTTAAAGGAAATTGCAAGAGCTTTTGCTGTTTCTTCAGTGCCAATTATTTTCATGTTTGTAAAATGCCGCTAGTTTAATGAAATGCAAGATGTAATCTATTCTAGACGAGGATAAAAGAAAATGAATCTGTTTGTCAATAAAAACTATCCTTTAATATAATTAGTCACGCACAAAGCAGACTTAATAACAGCTTAACAATAAGCCCAAAGTACTTTCTACCAGAAGAAATATTTTGCTATTGAACAACTGCTTGTTTGGTTAGAGTTTTACATGTGAAACTATTAATCAGAACACCATAATCTACAGATTTAGAAGACTTTGGTGACATCCTGAAATACCAAACACAGAAAAACAAAATGCCTTTTTTAACAATTTCATTTTGTGTTCTGATTTTATGTCAGCAAAAATCCCTATAGTAGTTTATACACAGCCACACTGGCAACCCAGCAGGCCTCAGGTGCTGTTTTAACGTATATGCTCTAATGACATCACTTTACTGACGACATGCATTGATCCATTCATTCCATTTGCTGATTTCTATTGATTTTTAAGGCTGATTTTTCTGAGGTGAATCTGGTGGCTCACGCAACAGGAAGCTATAGTGTGGATATTGAAGCCATCCGGGGTGGCAACAAAATCACAAAGTAGGTTTAACATCTGGTTTACAACTCTTCTAGAATGTTTTCCCCATTTCACAGATGATTAATAAATTCAGCAGCTAATTATGCAAATGTAAAATTGGTGTGAAGATAATTAAAGAATATTATGATAATATTATAATATTTAAATCATGATTTAATCAAAAAAAATAGATAGATAGATAGATGGATGGATGGATGGATGGATGGATGGATGGATGGATGGATGGATGGATGGATGGATGGATGGATGGATGGATGGATAGATAGATATAATTTACTGATGATTGTATTTGATGAATTCTCTGGTCATTTAGGTGTATCAAGCCAGATTTTGTGCTGGTGCGACAGCATGCGTTCAGTATGGCTAAGAACGGCGACCACAGGAACATTGTGATTGGACTTCAGTATGCTGGTCTGCCAAGTGTCAACTCCCTTCACTCAGTCTACAACTTCTGTGACAAACCATGGGTGGTGAGCATTACACACATCAGCAAATACTGAGAATGTTTTGCTATCCAATATTAGTATGTATTCTCATATTTTTGAGAATGATATAATAAATAAAGAGGGATAGGAGGGTGACAAGGCCTTTATATGATTCACAAGATTCAAATTGGATCAGATTTTATCAGATTTTTGTTGTGTTTCAGAATTCATTCTAACAAATCCCCTGTGTCCTTCTTTGTTTTAAAATCTGTTTCCAGTAGTGTTGCACAATTAAAGGCGATTGTCATTCGCATTTGTAAGTAAAGCCGGTTCTGTAATCAGTAGTAAATCTCCACTGCGTGGTTTCAGATGAAGCAGCATTTATTATACAGTAATTTGTACACATAATTAGTTTTTCCTATGAAAGTCACTAGCTACGTTTCCATCCACCAATTTTTATGCACATTTTGGATATGCGAATAAAAATTGGTAGATAAAACGTCAAGATTCGCATAAATTTTGAAAATGCGCATAAAAACATAAATGAGTGGGGTAAACTGTTTATTTGATAAGAAAAGATGCACATAAACTACAATGGAAACACTTTTACCGAACAAATTCCAGTATGCGTATTAAAAAAGGTCATGTGATTTTGTTATAAGAGATCATGTGATGATAAAAATGAGCGTGAATGGATAAACCAGCAGAGAGAGCACATTGTTAAACATATGAAATGTTGTTTTGATCATTATAAAATGCCGTAACCATTTCAGTATTAGTGTTATTATTATATTATTATTGCCTCTAAAACTGTCAAGAGCTTCTGCGCTCAGCGACTCACGCCTTCAAACGCCACCATGTGTTCAGTGCATGTCGGCATTGTCTTTCGAGGCGCAAGTAATTTATTAAATAAAGAAAAGATTCACACAGCTTCTCCTACCACAGCAAATTTCGTTTTTACTGTTGATATTTGGCGCCAGTTAATCAGGAAATGCCTATTTAGTTATTTTTGACTCGTTGGATGGAAATGCTACTTTATTTGCTTGTCTTTTATGCAATATTCCAGTTTTGCGCATAAATTTAATTGCTATTTTTGCATAAAAACATAGTTAATGATTACAGGTTTTTCAGCTTTCTTTAAAATATGTTTTTGTGTTCAACCTAAGAAAGAAATGGGTAAGTTTTAATTTTTGGGTGAACTATCCCTTTATTAAAGCAGAAGATTTAATTGTGCAATAATGAAATTAAAGATAATCATGTTTGCGTGGCTTCTCAGTGAAATAGTACTCTGTGTTGCTGTTGCTTATGAAAGCATGTAAAAATGTAACATTTAATAACACATTTTTACTCTAAGTGAAGTTTATTTCTAAACTAATTTCGAGAGGATCACGTGCTAATGATTGCTTGCAGCTGGCCCCGCATTATCCAATTTATCATTCACTAATCAGGCAACTCCTAAGCCACTATAAATGGCCTAGGTTTGAAGAATCCCCTCTTCCACCCCCACTCCTCCTCCTTTCCTAGATGGGTGGCACGGTGGCCCAGTGGTTAGCACTGTTGCCTCACAGCACGAAGGTCACTGGCTCTGATCATTACCAAACCAGCTGACGTTTTTGTGCGGAGTTTGCAGGTTCTCCCCATGCTCACGTGGGTTTCCTCCCACCGTCCAAAAACATGCAACTTATGTAAGTTAATTGACTAATCCAAATCAGCACCATAGACATGCATTTAGTAAGTAGTTATCTCATAAGAGCAATCACTATCTGTTTATTAGTTTCTACAGAAGGGGAGTTCTCGAGTTCTACCTGAGCTCAAACTCCCCTCTTGCCTTGCACCGGGAGGGAGCCCCGGGCTCGAGGATCTTTTGAGCTCAGCACTCTCTCCCGGGACAGCATGCCAAACAAGCTTTATAATCAATCATCAGCTAAGTGTGAACTCTTGAAACTCGCTTTAAATCTTGAGGCAGGTGTTTGAAATAAATCATTCTGCGAATGATCTTCTTATATTAGAATAATACGAAATCAATAAAAACAGTTAAAGCTTCTGTTTGTTCAATAATCACTGTAGGAATTTCTTGGGTTTTTTCTTCATAGTGTATTTGTAATTTTACATGGAGATTTACTACTGCTCACAGAATTATCTGATTCCATTTTGATTTATTGTGCAGCCATAATATCGGGAAATTATGGTATTTCTGCATAGCTTGTACTTGTCAGCGTAAAAAATGCCTTCACCTTTCAACAAAACAAGGCAGCACATTCCAAACGTCATTCGTAGTTTCACCAGTTCAGTTTTAATTTATTCAAGTGTTTACATTTTCTCTACATTGGATGAGAAAAAAAGTTGAAACCACCCATTATAATTGAAGTTTCATTCAGATTGAGCTAAGTCAGTTCCATAGATGTGTTTACATTAAGGACTTTCAGTCCGATTGGGCTGTCAATCCAATTACTACTGGATTATTTGATTGCATGTAAATGTTGACAATGGTTTATTCTTGCTCTCGTTTAGAGAGGAATGCATAAATCGAGTCTTTGACTTAACTGAATTGCTTTCTTTAGTCAATTCTTTCTAATTTTTTAAACCAAGAAGGTTCACAATTGATTTGCAAGCCTGACGGAAAGCCTAGTAACTTGTTTCGATGCGAAAATAGTGCATTTTTATAGTAGCATACTAGCATTTAAGCAATATTGAATGTCCTTATTGGCCTTTCAAATAAAGAATGAAAAATATAATGATAAAGTTCTTTGTTCTGCAAGTCCACATCACAACTGTAGAGACAACGACATAAAGAAACACTATTTTTGGAATATTTTTTTCCTATCTAATGAGCAATTATAGAATTGACAGCCAGTCAGAATTCATATATCCTTCATCCACATTACATTTTAAAGCACAATCATAATATAACATAACTTGTAATAGGAGTTTTGAAAAACTTTGCCTTTTGTAAACACAATGCACAATGTAATTAGGCTCATAATTGTAGTAATCATAATTGCATTAAACTATGTGTCATACACAGATTTTAATCACAATAAACATGCAATTAAAGATTAATCCCATTATTACCAGTTTGACTAAAGAGTACATGTGCTCAGATAGTCACAGATGGCGTGTGTTGTTCACAATTCCATGAACGAATTCTGTGACATTATTTAGAATTATCCATAGAAATTAGATCTGCATTTTTGGCACTGTAAGTAGAGCAGTGTGAATAATGGCGGTAAAAATGACCACACTTCTTAGCAAATGTAGATTAATAAAGCAGATTAATAAAAGCTACATGTAAGCGTGAGTGAAAAGGTTTGCTCATGTCATGTAAACATCTTAGTGCAATTGAACTCTTTGATTATTGAAAATAAATGCATTATTGGTGTTGCACATACAGTATAAAAACGCTGTATGCATGCTACATCAGTAATTGACAAAGCTGCTTTGTAAAGTAATCAATACTTGCCTGTGCACAGTCTGCCATTGATGTTGTGGCTGAACATTTAGTAATTTACAGATATTACAATGGTTTCTCTTTTAAAATCTTGAAATCTGTATTCATTTGAATTTTCATGTTGTTTGAATATTTAACCAATTCCATGCGTGTTCAATAAAAAAGGTCAGGAAAGGTTTTTCTTCAAGGTTTAGCATATTAGCAATTTTTTGGCTACATAGTGAATAATTCGATTCACAGAATACTGTTTTCCTCGATGCAATGCAAGAGTTGGCAGCTGATATTAGCAGGTGGAGTTTAGTGAAATCAGTCTTTTGTCAATGATTCTCCAGTCCTCTATTGGCCGCATCCATCCATACATCCTCTTTTTCTACTAATTCTCTGCACAATGTCAAAAAGCACAAGACTTCTAACTGCAAATTCTGTGCAAATTTTTTTTTGACAAGCTTCATCTACTTCTGCAAAAATACTTCATTAGTATGCAAAACATATCACATTTGAGAAGAAGTTCACTTCATATATTACCTTTAAGCAATACAAATACAATTGTTTAATGAAAGTAAAAGAGACAATATGTTTAAAAATTCCTTTGTAATACCTTTTTCCCAACAAGGTGATTGTCATGAAACGACCACAATCCACCCCACAAATTATTATGATAAAAGTGTTAATTTTTTTATCATAAAAATGTTTAGGTTTTGACTTTAAATATGCAGAGATAAAAAAAACCACATGTGGTCTGATTAATAAAAGGACTAAGCTGAAAAGAAAATGAAAACAAGACAGAGAAAAAAAACAACACAGGTTTTATGTCATTTTAGAAAGTTTATTGCTGCTTTATTTAGATTTGCTGATATTCAGTAATATCATAAAATGCACAATATTATTATCGCACTTTAATATATCGTAAATAATTATTATTTAAAAATTTAGAATGCCTTTTAAGAATATTCAGTCGTTATCTGTTAATTCCTAATAAAACATCATAATTGTTTTAATAAATGCAGTTATCAACAAAAATTAAGTTATATATATATCTTTTACTATTGAACTAGTAACTGTAATAAATATGGTTATTTCTAACTGTTGATTTTAACGCATTAACTAAAGTTAATCGATCTTAGTAAAAAGAGTTACCTATTATACTTTATCATTCTTTTGAATAACATATTTTAAACATTTGTTTACTCTGAACATTTATTTACAATAAAGCAGAGATGCCCATTCTAGGGCCCGCCAACCAATAAGAGAAGAGATGGAGAAATGATGAGGAAAGTTGGGGCAAATCCTGCAACCAGAGATCATCACTTCTAATTTAACATAAACTTTTGTTTGTTTGTTTGTTTGTTTAATTGCTGAGCTACATATATAAATATTTTTTTCAATTAAATGTGAATTAATCAGATTTTTTAAAGAGTCATGAAACCCTAAAACACATTTCTTTAAAGATGTTAACAGATTATATATCTGATATGTGAAAACATATATATGTATATTTATATAAAAATATATACATATGTTTTCACATATCAGATATATAATTGATCACACCAATTATTTTGGTGTGATCTTTTCTTTTTTCTTTTTTGTTAAGCAAAGTACGTAGAAAAAGATGTTTATTTTTAATGTATAAATTTGGTATATTGTTAATTTACTCATTATACAGTTGAAGTCAGAATTATTAGCCCACCTGTCTATTTTTTTCCAATTTCTGTTTAATGGAGACAAGAGTTTTTTAACACATTTCTAAACATAGTTATAATAACTAATTTCTAATACCTGATTTATTGGTTAATTAGGTTAACTAGGCAGGATAGGGTAATTAGGCAAGTTATTGTATAACGATGGTTTGTTCTGTAGACTATCAAAAAAATATATAGCTTAAAGGGGCTGATAATTTTGACCTTAAAATGGTTTTTAAAAAAATTATAGGCTGCTTTTATTCTAGCCAAAACAAAACAAATAAGACTTTCTCCAAAAGAAAAAATATTATCAGACATACTGTGAAAATTTTCTTGCTCTGTTAAACATCATTTGGGAAATATTTAAAAAAAGAAAAACAATTAATAATTCTAATAATTCTGACTTCAACTGTATATGGATTTTTTTTTATTCATAAACAAAAATGGACAGTGCAAACACCTAATTTTACTCACTTTAAAACAGAAATAGGTCATAACCTGTGAAACAAGAAATACCAAAGCAAAAAGAACTGTTAATTATCTTAAAGCCTTAAATCTTCTCTTTAAATAATTGAATAATTTTTTTTCGTTTTTTTTTTAATTTGTAATTATTTTGATATCAATTTAATGTTATGTTATTGCCTTGGATGTTCTGTTTTCTAAAATTGCAAAAAAATATATATATATGTGTGGCACGTTGCTAAAACACTTTTAGGGCACATTGTGGTATAAATAAGATTGTTTATGGTTTTATTGTAAGAAGTACATTATAAAATATATATAATTATTAATATGATTCAAGTATTTTTTCTATATATTTCAAGTATTATTAAATTAGGAAGTTATCATGGCAACTTTAATGTAATGCAGTTTAAGATATATTCAGCTTCGGCCCACCACCCTCAATCAAGTTTGTTTTTCGACCCTTCATAAGAAAAAGTTTGGGCACCCCTGCAATAAAGCAACACAAACACACACTTATATCTGTTTAAGCAACTTTTTCTGCAGCTTAGATCAATAATGCAATAATACTGGATAAAAGCTTTTTAAAATATTTGATACCATCACAAGCTTAGCATGAGCCTAGAATTATTTCTTAAACATGAATCTAACAGGCTGACACCATTGTCTGATGCATCTCTAGTAATAGTTACACCTTTATTATTCCATATTGCTTCATATTATTTGTCTCAATGTGTTTTTGTTCTTTCAGTTCTCTCAGTTGTCCAGATTGTACAAGCAGTTGGGTCCAGAGGAGTTCCCACTGATCGACCAGGTTTATTACCCCAACCACAAGGAGATGGTGAGTGTTAACCATCTGTCTCTCTCCTCGCTAGTAAACCCTGAGCTATAGGGCACTAGACAGTCCCACTGGACCTGATACAAAGATCCCATCTGTGGTAGGGACATCGGTGCCTGGACGCCGTAAACAGTAAAATCTAAAAGGTTCATGTATATTCAGTGCCCCAGTTCAGCGCTGCTCCACTTGACTTAGCACAGTCCTGTCTAGACCGGAAATTTCATAACCACCAGACTGGTATAATTGCGTGGTACATCATAGTTCTTATAGACACAGTTCAGGTTTTATTAGGAGAGGAAGCCTTACTGCAGTGCCACCACCTCCTCCTATTTCTTCACTGCAGGCATTTTCACACATAAATGATCCCAGACACAGTCTCCGGCAGAATATTTTCCTCTCACTGGGCTTTTTCTAAGATAAAGCACAGCAGACTCAGACGCAATTCTGGAGGCTCATTTTGTGCCTGAGCGGATGAATTTAGCTCTCGCATTTCTCCTACTGCAGCAGAATAGATGCCTATCAAGCACCATTGAGGCTGCAAATACAACATGTTCTCCTGATAATAAACAGTTTGAAGACTGACAACTTGTTGTAGCTGTCAATTTTGGTATAAATAATTATTCTGGATTTGATATCAAATCCAAATTATATATATATATATATATATGTTTATTATTATTATTATTATTATTTATTTTTTTTTTTTATTAATATATTTAAAATTATAATATATTTTTTCACACATTATCATTTTAATGTTATTTACAGAAGAAACCCACTAAAAATGTTATTATATATGAGGTTAAAAAGGTAATTTATATAAAAGTTGCTTGATACAGGAAAAACATGGGCATTGCGATATTTTGTATTTCTGCGATTAAATGTTGCAATATGAATATAATTTCACAATATGACTTAAGTGACTGTAAAGAATTCAGAATTTTACATTGATTGGGATGCTTTTGTAGGTAAGTGCATTTTCTCAAAATATTCAAAAATATAGAAAATTGAATAAAACAACAGAACAACAATAAACTATTTTGTATATATAAATCTAATCACAAATTGATTGCAGATGTGCTATATATGTGTAACTATATATACAAATATATATAAATATAAAACTATATAAATAATATATACAATAACTTGCTATATATATATATATATATATATATATATATATATATATATATATATATATATATATATATATATATATATATATATATATATATATATATATACACACACATACACAGTTGAAGTCAGAATTATTAGCCCCCATTAATTTTTTAACAATTTCTGTTTAAGGGAGAGAACATTTTTTCAACACATTTCTAATCATAATAGTTTTAATAACTCATTTCTAATAACTGATTTATTTTATCTTTGCCATGGTGACAGTAAATAATATTTTACAAGACATTTTTAAGACACTTCTGTTCAGCTTTATGTATCATTATTTACATGTATGTATTAAAAAAACTCTCTCTTGTCATTAGATCACTACACCTGGCTTTCCTGTGGTGGTGAAGATGGGTCATGCTCATTCTGGGATGGGAAAGGTATGAATAAAATAATGTTCTTTAATGTTCCTATCAACTGCTATTTATATGACCAGTTACATTATTGACTTCATTAATTAAATTTGCACTTAAATCAAAGCACAAAATATCTATTACCACTTGGCTAGTTCTGTCTTGTTTCCTGTACAGGTCAAAGTGGACAATCAGTATGACTTTCAAGACATTGCTAGTGTCGTGGCTTTGACAAAGACGTATGCCACATCTGAGCCTTTTATTGATGCCAAATATGACATCCGAATCCAGAAAATTGGCGACAATTACAAGGCCTACATGTAAGAGATTGCAACCGCAGTATTATTCTGGTTTCAAACATCATCTTTTGCTCTTCAATTATAATTGGAACGGATTGTAAGACACTGTGTCATTTCTGCTGTTGTGTTATTGGACAGGAGGACATCCATATCTGGCAACTGGAAGACCAACACAGGATCAGCCATGCTGGAGCAGGTGGCCATGTCTGACAGGTACATACATCTTATAAAACATCTTATTTTGCCATTATGCAAAACTTCTGTAGTATAACATTAGATAGCCCTATTAGAGATTTGGTTGTCTGAAGTATAGCTCTTTATATGGTGTGCTTCTTCCCATGACAGCTAAGGTGCAGGTGTCATGCCATTATAAACTCACCGCATGTAAGATCTGTTTTTTTATAAGCAGTAATCTTCACTGCCTGACTGAGACACAATATAAAGTGGATCTCACACTGGACAAAAAGCACTGCATTAAGGTCTATTGTTCTATGCCATGTCTTTAAAATATGGAAATTTATTTTATCACAGTATTTTCAATGGATTTTCTACTCTTACCTGCTCGATTTAATTTAAACAGCCTTTCATCTCAGTTTATGCTTGAAAAACTAAATGTCTATTTAGCTGCTTATGTCTATTTAGCTGACTATATTTTGATTTAATGACATTAGTAATGCTTTAAAAGGTTCCTAACATAATTAAAAATAGTTACATCAAGCTTTTGGTGGCTGAAAAACACTTCTGAAAATATAGCCCATTATTCTTGCAGCATTTAAATCTGCATTGCCTGTATTGAAACTAGTTGGGGTCTCGAGTGGGACATCATACATTTTCCATACCACATAAAAGCACAATTCTAATTCTGTTTTTGTACCCCTACCCCTTTCCCATGGCCATTGAAACAGAGGGTGAAGAGGAAGGGCTTCAAAATTTACCTAAGAATTTATCTAAGAAATGGGACAGCACTACAGCACCTGCACACATCATCATGTCATCGCGATCTCTTACTTCATATGAGATCGACATTCGCGACTGCTGTGGTTATTCCAGTTGCGGTATTTTTTGGAATTTATCTTCAGGAAATCACTGAAGGCAACGATATCATGTTATCATAACGATATAATTCAATTCAATTCACCTTTATTTGTATAGCGCTTTTACAATGTAGATTGTGTCAAAGCAGCTTCACATAAAAAGTCATAGTAAATTGGAACGGTGTAGTTCAGTTTTCAGTGTTTAAGTTCAGTTCAGTTTAGCTCAGTTTAAGTTTGGTTTAAATTTTTTTTTAATTTTCTTATGCCTTGGTTTTGAGTGTGGTCTTGAAAAATCTCAGTTTTGAGGGCTATCTAGCCTTACGCCTTTAAACTAAAAAGAATTGGGACAGCTCTACCCCTTCACGTGGACACGCAAAATGATGGGTAGGGGTAAAGGGAAGGGCTAAGGGATAGAATTGAGATTGGGCCAAAGTGTTCCAAATGAACCATTTCAAGTGTTCACATTTAACTTATGATTGATAATAAAGCGTATTTGGCATGCTGTCCCGGGAGAGCCAACCAGCTTGGTGAGGGGCCGAACCAGCGGTGTTCTTGCTGTGAGGCAACAGTGCTAACCACTGGGCTGCCATGCCACCCTATCAGAGAGGGGAGGAGTAGAAGTGGAAGGGGGGATTCTTTAAGATGAAGATGACTGGAGTGGAAAACTCTGGTTATTTATAGTGTGTCAGTATTTATCTGATTGGTGCAAAATACGGAGCTGATGCAGGACCAGCCGTGTTCAATCATAAGCACGTGATCCTCTCGAAATTAGTTTATAAATAAACCACACTTATTATTATGTATCATTTTAGTTAGGATGCATAAGGTTTCTTTATCTTGAGGCAATTCAGTTGGCTTTGGAATGTAATTGTATATGAAAATTACTATGCGAATGCACTATTAGGGAAAACTATATATAATACAGTTTGTAAAACTTTCACTAGATTACTTGAAAAGCTCTGTTTGGAAAGAATTGCTATTTAAAAAGATTTTATGTGGGGATAATTTATTAATTTGTATATTTTATTATGCACATGAAAACTGTTAGACTTTCCACAACGAATGTATGTTTTATAAAGTCTTCTTCACTGTGTAAGTCAAGTATAATTCATCTTTTTTTAAAGCTTAAATATTGCCATGAAGCGTTTAAACTTTACTGGAGTGTTTAAACTTGTGACAATGTTAAATTCTGCTATGTTTAAACTCCAGAAATAATAGAATAAGTAAGACAATTGGCACACTGCCACTTTAGCTCTCAGAAACAGGACCTGATGAAGACCATGCAGGTTGAAACGTTGTCATAATAAATCTGTTTTTAAGAGCTAAAGTGGCAGTGTGCCTATTTTCTTACATTTTCTATTGTGTCTGGCTTGATCAAGAATCTTTCGGGTTTGCGCACACTGATGTTTTTCTAGTTATAAACTCCAGAAATCACATGCATTTCGAACTTAGTTGGTATCTATACTTAACATTGCATATACTTTGACATGACAGTACTGTGATACATAATGCATCTGCACATCACAATTTTGGTGATGAAAGTAGGTTGTATCTGAAATTCCCCCCTACTGTATATCCTCATTCACTATTCCCTACATTAGCCCACTAATACAGTCCACTTAAAGGAGTAAGTACAAACCAAGTAAGTGAATTCGAGCACTGAGTGCACCGGAAGGGAGGCCATTTTGTTTGTGTTTTGCTGGTTGATAAATCCGTCAGATGGATTAGATTTTCAACTTCTTAGTCAGAGCCTGTGATATGTATTTAACATTTAGCGAGCTTTCTATTAGTGAGAAAACTAATTATTTTGATTTCTGTCATGTATACAAACATTAATTTAACAGTTATTAATTTATGTATAAACATACACTGATAGAATTTCTCTGTGGATGACATTTTGTGGTCAGATGTGAAAATTATTCCGGAGCACAAACTTTCAGAGTGCATTGTGGGTATTCTTTAGCCACCGAGTGTACACTGGTTGCATACGGTTTGGGCCACCACTACAAATGGCTTGTTCAAGCACTATTTAAGAGTATAGCGGGAGATTTGATACAGCCTATATATTGTGCAGTTCATATTGTGTTTTAAAATGATAAACAACAAACTACATGCTAGAGGATATCAGTTCCAACATGCTACATTTAAAATTAATTTTCACCCATTATGCGTTGATTTTTACTTAAAGAGCCCATATTATAGATGAAATAGGGTCATATTTAGGTTGTAAGGGTCTCCAACAACAGTCTAATATGCATGCAAGGTCAAACAACACTTTGATGGTCTTATAATATGCATTTATTTTTACCTAGTTATCCCAGCGACTCCCATATGAATCGTTCAGCGATTCATTTGTACCCAAACCCGTCCTCAGCGCGAAGCTAATCTGCGCTGATTGGACCAATGACAGGCTGCTGCGATTGGTCGACGACACTGACAGGCTTCAGGGCGAGACAGAGTGAAATGCCCAGCTGCTAATCTACAATATAAAAGTAGTCACAGTGCACACGCTTCATAGTGGATTTTGGCTGCCAGTGGGTGAATGTAAATACAGACGATGGACTAGAAAATACTGACGACTAACTATTTTATCAAGCAAAAAGTCCAAGAACTGGCGAGGATATGCACACACGCACACACAGGGCCGGCGCGTCCAGAATAGAGACGGCGCGGCGGCGACACCTCCCTCCCCCTCCGCGTCCTCAGTTACATCCGAGATTATAACCCTAAGATTTCAACCGCGACACCCCCTAAAGTCCTCACTTTACAAACGGGTCCCTTTGATCACCCTTTGCCTAGAGCTTTACCCTATTCAGAGACACACACACACACACATCAACCTCCTAAGAGGAGACACTCACACAAACGACCGTCCTCAGAGGAGCCACACACACACACATAGCTGACTATCCATAAACAAAGCGGCACGCGTCGCGTTTTCAACGTGGCTTTACACGCGATATGAGAATATAAAGAGTTAACCTGATACAGCACACGCGGTTACAAGTAACAAAACACAACTAAATGCATAATTTGCAAGCTAGAGTAAACGAGGCAACAATTTTAATCGCACGTACTTACACTGGTGAAATGGGGGAAGAAACTGATTCATGATCCACTGATCCTTGTTCTGACAGTCTTTACCGATCCTTCCTTTAACAAACTGATGAAGTCTTCTTTGTAAGCAGGTAGTTTCCAGAGGCTCTCGATCTGCTCAAGGCTAGGCTATATGCTAAGGTTTCATCTTTGGGTGAACTGTCAATAATCTCCATCTGCACAGCGTGACTTCATTCTACCGGTGTCTGTGTGTGTCTCTCTGTGTGTGTGTGTGACTTTTTTCTGTTAGTGGGCGGGGCCGCAGGTTTCAAATCTCCCGGGCTTGCGCGTGCAACTACTTGTGTTTCGTAGCTGCGTCATCGCGAAACACCTAATAACTCGTTATCAAGACGACTCGTTTGAAGCACTAGGAGTCGACTCTTTTATAGATGAATCAATAGTTTTAAACACTGTACACTTACAGATTTAAGCCTTAGCTGGATATTTCACTTCACTTAGAGCTGTGTGACACACTACATGGAAGGGCATTTTCAAAAAGCCATAATATGGGCTCTTTAACTGTTTTGTGATTTTGGTTGTTTTTTTGATCAGTCATGCTGCTCTGATTTATCATAGGGATGTGAAAGTCATTTATACATGAAGACTTAATATAATTGGTGGATTATCTTTTTTAGGAAAATCCTACACTGAACAACCCAGCAAGCATTTTTTTGTGTTTAAAAGAAGTCTAAGCATAAACATCTTGGCTAAAACAAGGCTAAATTTGGGCTGTCAGTGAAAATCGAATAGACATATATGTTATGTGAGGGGCGCTGACAACAGAGTTCCGGATTCACGTGCAGTTTATTACAAGAATGATCAGGCAGACAAAGGTCAATCACAGGAGCAAATGGATCCATACAGAGCAATCTAAAGTGGTGGTCAAAACAGGCAGTGATGAATCAAAACGATATCACAAGGCAATTGTCAAAACACGGCTAGGCTAAACGAGGAAAAAAGCGTCGGAGTGCTCACAGATAAATAGATAAACAAGACTCAGCAAAGTCTGTCTGTGTGTGTGTGCGCTGTATATTCAGTCTGTGTAATCAGTCCTTGAGCAGCCCCCAGATGTGTGTGTGTAATCAAAGGAGAACTGGAACAGGTGTGTGTGTGTGTGGTGCATGATAGGATTTGTAGTCCATATAGTGACAGACTTGTAGTCCGAGTGAAAGTGAATGTTCTCCAACGATCTATGAGAGCCTAGTTTTAGCTAAGACATCCACGCTAGACGTCTATTAGATGTCTATTAAACACAAAATTAAATGTCACATCTTTTTTCTTAAACAGGTTTATCCCACATTTAAATCAGTTCAGTTTGTTCCATGTTTAGATAACATTTAAATCAAAACAGTCAATGACGCCAAGTCAAATATTAGTATCCTGCACTGCAGTGATCCTGATTCCCTTGTTTACTTTGGGCAGTGTGGTCTCGGTGTGGGTGGCTGCTTTTAGTGGAACACACAAGGTCATCATTTGCACTTTTTCCCCTGCAGGTATCGCATGTGGGTGGATGTGTGCTCAGAGGTCTTTGGGGGTCTTGATATATGCGCCGTTGAAGCACTGCATGGTAAAGACGGTCGAGATTACATCATAGAGGTAATGACATCTACGAAAACAGGCAGCTTTCAAAAGAACTTAAAATATGCTTAGTGCCCTGAGCGAGCGCTTATTTCCCTCTTTTTCTGTGTGTGTTTATTAGGTGGTGGGCTGCTCAATGCCTCTGATTGGAGACCAGCAGGATGAGGACCGGGCTCTCATGGCTGACCTTGTTGTGGCTAAAATGAATGAGACTGTGCCACGCACTTCAGCTCCCGCTCCAGTCCGTTCTCAGGTTAACACTCTCCCTTCAAAACATGCAACTAAGCTCACTGGATATATATGCATTTTTGCTAAATTATATAACGTTGTTTTTTTGCACATTTTGTGATGCCAACAAAGTGAAATGTCCAATGTCCAGTGAATGTAAATCTGGAATGCTTTCTTATGTTTGTTGCACATAAAGAGGCGGTTCGGAAATGAAATGTCCAGTTGCGTTAAATAGTAAATGCTCTAAAGCATCGGAAAATAACATACCACCTAAAACCGTTTATTTAGCTCATAGCATGCCTTGTTAATAAAACCAGAAATCATTTTGGACATTTCCCAGAGTGTTCCTATTAGTTCTTGGCTTGACATTTGTCATAAGAGAAGTCACAATGCAGGAAACTGTCTGAAATCTACTGACAATGCCAGAATTTTATTGGAGGAAAATTTGGATCACAGCAGCTGTCAAAGCAACGATCAAAGGCCATTTTTAAGCCTAAGATTTTAGGAGTCTTTTATGATTTTCAAAATTGGTCTTGATGACCAAATTGTGGCTGAAATCGCACAATGTTAGCAATCCCTACCCTAAACCTAACCAACAGTGTTAACTATGGCAAAAAAGTGCAATTTGTCTTGCCATTTTAGCTTGTTTGTAAATATTTCAACTCTTTTGTTGTGACCTAAGGGCTCAAAAACTGAACAAAAAAAATTAAATCAAGAAAATATTTTTTTTTTCAGGATATTTATAAATAAACGGCTATAACAATTATTACAACACTGCACCAATTAATTAATGGTAAATGCAAAAAATAAGAAATAATATTATATATATAGTATATAGAATTATTTGCCCCCCTGAATTATTAGCCCCGTTTCATTTTTTCCCCATTTTCTGTTTAATGAAGAGAAGATTTTTCAACACATTTCTAAACATAATAGTTTTAATAACTCATTTCTAATAACTGATTTATTTTATCTTTGCCATGATGATAGTAAATAATATTTGACCAGATATTTTTCAAGATACTTCTTTACTGCTTAAAGTGACATTTAAAGGCTTAACTAGGTTAATTAGGTTAACTAGATGGGTTAGGGTAATTAGGCAAGTTATTGTATAATGATGGTTTGTTCTGTAGACTATCGAAAAAATATATAGCTTAAAGGGGCTAATAATTTTGACCTTAAAAAGGCTTTTAAAACCTTAAAACTGCTTTTTATTCTAGCCAAAATAAAACAAATAAGACTTTCTCCAGAAGAAAAAATATTATCAGACATACTGTGAAAATTTCCTTGCTCTGTTAAACATCATTTAGGAAATATTTAAAAAATAAAAATAAAAAAAATCCAAAGGCGGCAAATTATTCTGATTTCAACTGTATATTTTTATATATTATAAGAATTCTGAATCTGAATATTCAATATCAATTGGATCTAATGTATTATATATTCAATGTATTTCAGCCTACAATACCATGGTTAGTGTTAGTTGTAAATCCATGGTAAATGCAATTGATTTTTGGGCTAAAATGTCTTCTAAGTGAATCAAAAGCTATTTTTCCATTCATCTATTTTTATGAGCATTTTTGAAATGCGCAAAAAAATTGGTAGATGGAATTGCCAAGATGGCATCAATTTTGAAAATTTGCATAAAAAACTTTTGCAGAAAACTTAGTAGGATAAACTTTTTATTTGATAAGAAAAGATGCACATAAACTACGATGGAATCAAGTTTGTTTACCGAACAAATTCCAGTATGCGTATTAAAAAAGTCATGTGATTTTTTTTTTATAAGAGATCATGTGGTGATAAAAACGTGTGTGAATAGACAAATCAGCAGGCTGAGCACATTATAAAACATATGTTGTTTTGGTTATTCTAAAACGCCTTAACCATTTCAGGATTAGTGTTATATTATTAATTACATCAAGAACTGTCAAGAGCATCTGTGCTCCACGTCTGATGCCTTCAAATGCGTGTTCATTGCATGTCGGCATTGTCCTCTGACAATTTCAGTCATTTATGAAATAATGAAAAGATTGATGCAGCTTCTCCTACCTCAATAAATTCCATTTTTATCTTTGATGTTTGGCGCCAGATAATCAGGAAGTGATGATTTTTCTCTCTTTGACTCATTGGATGGAAACCCTGCTTTATTCGCATGTCTTTTATAGGATATTCCAGCTTTGCGCATAAATTTAATTTGCATCTTCGGATGGAATCACTGTGCAACAATGTTTTTTTACATCAGTTCTTTTGAGAATCTCTGTAATGTTTCATCTTGCTTTGAACTAGTTGAAATCACAGAGACATTTGTGCTGTCTATGTATAAAACTAAATCTGTGCCAAACAAAACACGTCTAGCTGGATCTTGCTGCACTCTTTTTGGGGCAAGTTGATAAATGGTCAGTGCAGTTTGGGATTCAAATGAATACCACAGTTTCATTAAATAGTTTTTTTTAGTGTTTAATGTTTCTCACATGCAACAGAAATGCCCATGATGATCAGTTATCGGTTATGGCTCCAGCATGACCTCTGAAAAAGTCACTCAAGACAGGAAACATTTCACAAAATGCAATCATGTGCTGCCTGAAGTCCTGGAATTGTGTTTCATTTATATGTTTCATTACAAATGTGCTGTACTGGGATGGCTACTGAGTTTACCTTAATATAGAAGCCGTACGCATAGAGTTCATTATGTGCTTTAAAATCATGTGCTACAGTCAAAATGGTCCACAACATAATATGGGAATTTATTAAACTACGATTTTGCCTATTATAATTCACTTGAAAAGAATAATAGTTGTATAATCTCATGTGAGACTTTGAAAACTCCAGCATAAAAACTCAGCGTATCAAAAGATCAAATTTTAATGATCTTCTCAGTTTGAACCAGCATGTTTGGAGCTCAGAAATACTGCTATTGCTTTAGAGCATATCTGAGCTTAAAGCATGCATACAAAACCGTCAATTTTTGCTGGTGCATCATAAAATAGTGCAATGCTGTAAATAATACAGTAAAGCTCTATACTTTCCACCCACCGGTCAGTATTTATTGTCTATTTAGATGCTCAGCAGAAAAGAAATATGAATGCAGAACTTACACTCACAGCATGAGTCTGAGATCCTCTTTGATTGCAGCGCAGAGACTGATATTCTCCATTATTCCCAAAGCTGTGATTGAAATGATGCATAGTCACACAGATGGGAGAGAATTGGGAGTAGGAACTGCCTTTAATGCACAAGCCAGAGAGACTCAAACATCTTCTCTCATCACCACTTTGAATTAAATCACTTGGTTTAATTCCCTCCGCATTTATGCTAAACTGACTGCCTGAAGATTAATGACTATATGTTTTGTCATTTATTTATGTTTCAAGAGTGATGCTCAGCAATTTTGGAGGATGCAGCTGTTTTAATGTTCTATCTAAGGCAGAACTTTTCATTTTTTGAATGAAAGCGATTAAACGTGATCTTAAAATATACTTCAATTTGCACAAAAACTTTTGGGGACAGTGTTTCGTTTATTAAGAATATTGCATGTTGATATCTGATATTGTTTTTACTATTTTATGTCCGTTTTAGGGCCCAGCTGTTTCTCCTCAGCCCATCTCTCAGTCTAGAGTCCCACAGGCACAACAGCGCCCTCCTCCACAGGGTAAGGGATTACAATACTTTAATAATAAAGCTGAACTTTCAGATATAGCACACCAGGAATAATAATGCAGTAATCTTTTACTTGTTTTTTTGTGTCAGTCTAAATGTGTATCGCTTTCATTCTTGTGTTGAGCACATAACATTATGTTCAGCAAGAATTTTAGGATGCCGTTGTAAATTAGAGAAGTGATTTATACTGTCCAACTGCAAAAAACTCATATGTTCACTATAAAAAGTATATATATGAGGCCATACAGTAGTTTTTATCTCCTGTAGCCTTCATATTTGCAAGCCACATGAAGGTTTGACACTATTAATTCAATATTATTTGTGGCTGATTTCAATAGGCATTCATTTTTTTAGTAAATGAGGACTATTTGACCTGTTAGTTGTAACTAGTCTTGAAATGTATCTTTTATTTGACTTTTGAGGGATTTTATAATGCAAATTTGTTGAAATATGTGCATACGATTTGTCTGTTCAGATCAACGCAGAAAAGAAAATGACAGATGGGTTTATTGAAAATGCTAATTCACTCTCTGACAGTGAATGCTGCATATTGAAAGCCAAATGACTCCAGTTACTTCTCTAAAAGGAGTCTTCCAGTTTTCCATTTCTAACAGCCTTTGCCGCAGAGTGAAATACAAAAGCCAAGAAGTATTAACTATGAACCAGATGTTGCAACTTTACTTCAGAAGTGTGATATATTTTCATTAATTATTAAATAACCCTCATGTTGGTTAAATCCTCAGAGACATCCTTAGAACACAAATTAAGATATTTCTGATGAAATCCGAGAGCTCTCTGAGCCTCCATAGACAGTGACGATCCAGAGTGGATACAAAGGAGCCAAATGTGTTGAATATGTTTTTCCAAACAATTGAATGTTTTTTTCAGTGGTTCAACTATAATCATACGAAGTGCCAAGAAAACTTTTGTGCACCAAAAATTGTTAAAATTATTTTGTTCATCTTTGTCTTCTGCATCAGATGACGGTGCACGTTTACTGTGGAATTATGATATATTGCCATTAAATTCAGCAGCGCAACAAAATATCTTTATTTGTGCTTCTTAGTTAAACTAAGGTCTCAGCGGGTTAAAACAACATGGGGGGTGAGAAATTAATATCAGAATTAAAATTTTAGAGGACGTTAGGCTCATGTCATTATTCTAGAGGTGAAGCAGAGTTTAAGCTTTTATCTGAAGGATTTTTTTGTTTTTATTTGAGAGGGCTTATTTTAATTCAGTAACATGAATCACTGGTTCTTTTACTGCACCTGTTATCTTTTCCTATATTTACAGTGGTGGAAATAAGTATTCAACATGTCACCCTTTTTCCTCAGAAAACATATTTTCAAAGGTGCTGTTGACTTGAAATTTTCACTGGATGTTTGTAACAATCCAAAAAATCCATATATGCAAAGAAAGTCTACGTAGTTACGAAACTAGCTGTTTTACAAATTAAGTTATGTGTAATAAAATTAAATGATGCAAAAATTAAGTATTGAACACACGAAGAAAGGGAACTGTAGAAAAGCAGTGAAAGCCAAGACAGCAGCTGAACTCTCTCAACTTTTGTAATTGCAAATTATTATTAGCTGCTTCAGTACAATATTTATTTTACCAGGATGAGGAAGATGAAACCAGGGTGGACATTTCAGCAAGACGGGAATCCAAAACACAGTCAATGAAACTCTCAAATGGCTTCAGAGAAAGAAAATCAAGCTGTAAAACTAACTGACTGACTGAATCCAATATAAAATATAAAATAAAGATCAGATGTGATAGACAAGACCCACAGAACCATCAAGATTTTTACACTCTGTTGAAGTCTCGATATAAAAGGTGTCTTTAAGCCGCCATCATCAAAAAAGCCTTTTATATAAAGTATTAAATACGTTTTAGTAGTTCAGTACTTTCTCCTTGTGTCATTTCATTGTTACACATAACTCATTTGTCAGATTTTTTTGTTGTTTTATTTTTATGTTTGTGTTTTTACCTAAATCTGGTTGAATTCCATGTCAACAGCTCCTTTAGAAATATTATTCCCAGGAAAAAATACTTAAATGTTCATGTACAATACTTATTACCCCCACTGTATATTCTCTGCTGAATTGTAGAAGTCTTTTGTGACATTGTCTTCAATGTCTTGAATTGTCATACATTCGAAGAAAGCTGTTTATTCCGCTAGCAAAATAAAGCAGATATTCCAACCATATTTTACCCAGTAAAAATGAGCTCTGGTTTTAGGAGGCCCTCAACAAGCCGCTGCTAGCACTGCTGCTGCCCGTCAAGGAGCACCGCCACAGCAGCGGCCCTCTCCTCAAGGTCAGCCTCCTGCTCAAACCCAATCTGTGACCAGCCCTAATGCGCAGAACCCCCCTGCTCAACAACCCCGGCCCAATCAACCACCCCAGCGACAGGCCAGTCAAGGGTCAGCAGCTCCGCAGAGGCCTCCTGCAGTACAGATACCTGCTCAGCGTGGCTCTCCTCAGTCACAGAGGCAAGGTGGGCCCCAGCAAGGCGGCCCTCAAACTGGTGGCCAGAGTCCCAAACCAGCCGGTCAGCCTCAACAGAGGCCTCAGCAGCCAAGACAAGGTCAGCCAACCAGGCAGCCTACCCAGGGTGGCCCACAGCCAACCCAGGACGCCCCACAGCCAGCCCCACAGGGCAGTCCTCGTCCTCCTACCACACAACAGCCACGGCCTACTGCACCGGGACAGGGGGGCCCAGGAGGCACACGCCCTCCCTTGCAGCAGAAACCCCAACCTCCACAGAAACCCAGTCCTGATCACCCTGCCTTGAGTGGATCGCCGCAGCTTAAGTAAGATGTTTTTTGTCCTCTGTGTAATCGGCTTGAAATTATTGGTTCCACTCACTGGATGTGAAGGTTTCGATGATTCATAAGCATTTGGACATGTTTTTCCATTTATTGATGTTGTTTCGTAACCCATGCAAGTGAATACTCCAGATGGTGCCCATTTTTCTCTGCCTTGCCTCAAATTACATGACAAGATGATGGTATGATTGACAGTGGCTGTGTGAATTAGGGTAAAGCTATTAGGTATGAATACAGACTTCAAAAATAGCTGTAATCAGATTTAAATGCACTGAGCTCAGAATTTTGGGATCGGAACAACCACAAGTGAGATTTTGGGGTGAGGAGAAATAATGCGAAATGGGACACAGAGGTCAGGGATAGCTAAATATACAGGTCTCTTCTTGTGCTAATTATTTGAATTATACCTGAACTTGGTCTTCTTGTACTTTGATAAATAAACTTAATTTACAGTGTGATTCACAAGCTCTCTATTTAATTTGATTTAATATTCAATTGGTTCTAGTCTAATTTGATTGATTTGGTTCTATTTATAATTCGAGAGGAGCACGTGATATGATTGATCGCGGCTGGTCTCCCATCCTTAATCATTAGCAAACCAATCAGATTAATTCCAACTCACCATAAATATCCCGTCTAGTATTTCTCCCTTATCTTCATTTTTGAAAAAAAATCTTACCAACCCTAAACTTTTCAGTAAAGAATAATTATACAGCATTGGGACTATATAATAATAATAATAAAACAAAATCTAGCTATACTAATTGTGCTGTATGAAGTAAAAAAAACACATCAATAATGTATTAGCAATGCCTTTTTTTTTAAAAAGTGCAACAATAAAGCAACAACACTGTCAAATCAATCCCTGTAAAATAACTAAAACGAATGTATCATGCATGCCAGATTAGCTGTTGGCACTTTGAAAAAACCTGCATTACTTTCTTCAACTCTTTAAACGAAATCTAATTCACACAGCCATCAACCTTACTCAAAATAGGAAACTTTTAAACTGTATAATAATTGGATAAAGCCTAAATCAACTAGAACTTGGCCTTAAATAATTATAAAACCAATCTTTATACCATATATTGGCATCAAAGGCGAAACTGCACATCAGCTTAATTGATAAACATGTCCAAAGGCTCCTGAACAGATTCTAGAAATCATACTATGGTGATTATAATAATAATAATGACATTTGACTATAATGATGATAACAGTAAATATGGCTTATACATATAGGCAGATGCAAAATTAAAACAAAGGAGATACAGAAGTATGCACACTAGATCTGGTATTTTGCATGCCAAAGATGGCTTCCTTCAGTCCTACACCCAAACCATTCATGCACTTGATTGTGGAAATTGCATTTTTTCTCAATGGAAATGTGCATTCAATCTATTTTCACCTTCAAGCATTTGTCAACAAGTATGAATGTGATCATCTTATTCCCACTATTCCTCAATGAAGACTAAGAAAATGTTCCACAATTTTCCAAATTTACATCACTGTTAAATGCATACGCAGTTGTTTCTTCATTTAGGAATAGTGCACGAGAATAAATAATGACGATAAGTGCATGTATCTACATCCAGAGATGCCATTTCCCATAAGGGCTGATGTAAACATTGCACTTGAGTCATGATTTCTTAAAAGATCGACACAAAAGACAGCACATGGATTTCATTCTCTCTCTTTCTCTCACAGCTTATTTATTTTTATCTCTGCCATACCTTTATAAAGCCATCATCATCATGGGTTTGCTGCATGACTTTAATAGCCTCTTCCTCTCCTTTATTGCCACTTCTTCTCTTTGTAGCAAATCCCAGTCTCTTACCAATACATTCAACATTCCAGAAACGCCGGCCGCCCAGCACCAAAGTCCTAGTCAGGACGAAGCCAAGGCTGAGACCATCCGCAACCTTCGGAAATCCTTTGCAAGCCTCTTCTCCGTGGAATAAACACACACATGAACACACAAACACACATACACAGAGAGTCTTTCCGACAAAAAAAACACACAAATATATTAACAAATACACAAAGAAAGGACCAATCGCACATTGCGGTGCATGTCAATTTGCAATGCAACACTGATCAAACACTGCCTGCACTGCTAAAGATTGCAATATGAGGTGAGATATCACAACATTATTGCAATGAAATCTTTTAAGACGACTTAATTCTGTAGACACATTCCCAGTTTTGGAGTCCAACTCATAGAGGGAGGTGTGAAAATAAAATAACACACACTGAACACACTCGCACGCACACTTTTACACTACCTACACAGTGACTGGACACGTGCTAATACTTGCCTATCCATTCCGGTCTCCTATGATTAACTTGCTGGTAATCTTAGATTCTTTTTGCAAATGAAACGTTTTTGGTGGACATTTTGTTGTAGAATCATCCACCGCCACGCTTTCTCAGATATATAAGATATCTGAAATATGTCTGCTAATTGTTCAGAAGCATGTTCTGTTACAACAAGGGGCACCATCTAATGAGTTTACTCGCTGTGCGCCACATTGTAACGCAAACAGTTTATCGTACCCGCTTAAGATTTGGATTTTTGCAATGATTGTGAACCACCGTATGAAATTTTGCATAAGCTTCCATCATCAAAAATGAACCCCCGCGGCTGTTAGCGCTACTTTGAAACTGCATGTCACTTAAGGAGAACGTAGTCGCACAATGTGGGTGGTCTTGCTTTGTGTCGTGTCGTTGCGCCTAGATAAGGTAGTTGTAGTAAAAAACGTTGTTTCATTTTCGTGAGCAAACTGTCGCTGCTTCCCCGACGTCCCTTTTCCTGACTAAATACACACCCTTTGACGTGTTTAACATGCCTTAGCCAGACAGGCAAACATAAAGAGATTGGTTTTGTGCAATCGCATATGTCTCAGGGATGTCCTGAAGAGAACGACGCAATTGTTTAGGCGTCATTGATCAGGTCTTCCAACCCATTACTGAAGAGTGTCACCGCCTGCGAAAGCCAGTAACGGGAGGAATCTGTCGAATGTATTCGTTTGCTACATAAACATGTTTGCACACTAATACTGGAACACTTGAGAACATATGAGATGGGTGAACAGCTCAGGAAGGTTTGTTGCATTAAGAGAAGGTCTATTTTGCATGCCTGGATGAGCATGTAGGGGTTTGGAGCTGCTTGTCCATTGCGCTTGGGGCCCTATGAAAACGCAAAGCCAAACTACAAAGCCAAGGATGCAAACCTCTTCATAAAATGATCATCTTTTGATGAAAAGATGCTCGTCTTGTGTTGGGTTTTAGACTAAACCGCAGCTAGTAGTGCGATCGTAGTTACACAATGTGGTACACACTCCTGAAACTTTTCGCCATACCCAAGGAGTTTAGAGCTCAGTCGGCGGTGTCTTCCACAAAGTGAGGATGAAACGTCCCAACACTGGTGTGTTTTAGGCAATATATTTAGTCAAGGTCATTCCAGGAGTCCCGACCCATCCCGAAACCTGCCCTGCTTCCCGCTCACCAGCCTGTTGTGTATTCACAGTGATCCTTTTGTGACAAATGGTGCGTTAATGTGTATATATATATATGTATAATGTAATGTTGTACCGTAATCTGTCTAAACCAAATAGAAGTGTTGTACAGATCTTAACTCAACAAACGATGCAAACGTCCTGTATTTGATTTTACTCCCAAAAAGGTGATTGTTGTGGGTCTTGTGTGACTGGATTTTCCTCAATCAGATAAGAATTAGGTTGTGCAGTATCTCCACTGTAAACTAAACCTAACAGGTACGTGTTCTTTACTTTATTCATTTTGTGTCAATTGCAGTTGTCAATCTTCAGTGTGTCCATTGATATGATTGTAAGTGGCTTGATTGGTTCACATATGTGGTAATGTAGATGGTCCACCATGATTTTATTGTGGCTCAGGCAAACTTTCAGTGCTCTTCTATGTGGTTTATGTTTTTTAGTATAATATGTATGTTAAATGATGGCTTTAATGAATGTCTAACGAATAACTGTTTCACTGATCCAATCAAGTTTGGAGGCAAATGAAATGTGGGTGATTTTATCTGAATGTTGCAGTACCTGCGGGGAACCCATGCCTGAGGTTTGTAGTTCATACTTTGATTTTTTTGTGGCATTTACATTTGTGTACTTTTTTTATACAGTATATACAAAGGAATTGTGTCCTTTTAAAGAAAATGTGTTGAAATGAGTTATAATTTCTAAATAGGTTTATCCTGTTCTGACTGTTTGAAACTCAGTGAATTTTATTGTCTGTTTCATGCCTGCCAGTTGTATAAAGAAAGGAAGATGTAAAATGAAATCACAGATATATAAATATATAGAGAGAATAAGTCTTAAATCCTACGAAAATGAGAAATATTGTTAAACATTGTGTAGTATTACACAAACAGATGCAACTTTGATGTGATCTTCAATGTAGCTTAATAATGGTGTCAAATTACTATGCTAAAATGTGCACATAATCAATAAAGTCTATCAAATAAATATGCATCACATTTTTCTTACAGGCTCACTTTGGAATATTAATAAAGTTGAAAGTCAAAGTACAAAGGCAGCGCATCACATTGATTGCAGTTTTGACAGTCTACAGAGTTCATTGTGAGTTCTTTAAAAGATAAAAGACTAATGAGGATCTCTGTCTGAATATATGAATGGTAAATTGTATACTATTGATTAGAAATTAATAATTGATATATTACACTTTTAGGCGACGCAGTGGCGCAGTAGATAGTGCTGTTGCCTCACAGCAAGAAGGTTGCTGGTTCGAGCCTCGGCTGGGTCAGTCAGATTCTGTGTGGAGTTTGCATGTTCTCCCCGTGTTCGTGTAGGTTTCCTTGGGGTGCTCCAGTTTCTCCCACAAGTCCAAAGACATGCGATACAGATGAATTGGGTAGGTTAAATTGTCCATAGTGTATGAGTGTGTATGGATGTTTCCCAGAGAAGGGTTGTAGCTGGAAGGGCATCCGCTGTGTAAAACATGAGCTGGATAAGTTGGCGGTTCATTCCGCTGTGGCGACTGCAGATTAATAAAGAGACTAAGCTGAAAAGAAAATGAATCAATGAATGAATATTACACTTCTGTTAAAGGTGAAAATAGTTTTTTTTTTTTACACTCCCAATATTGGAAGCAAACGGCCCCAAAATAACCTAAAATTTGGTTACATGTCTTTTTTGCCAAAACTTGTCCCAGCAATGTAATTTTATGGTTCCCATATTCGTTGTGGCGAACGTGGTGTGGAACTTTTGAAGACCATGGCACGTGACAAAGGCATGTCAGGAAGGGACCATAATAGTCTTTGCGATGTTTCAAATAAAGTCCCAGCAACATAATTTTATGATTCGTTTTGAAGACCAAACTGCCACGTTATGAAGTCCTATCAGGAAGAGACCAAAATGATATTTCCTACGTTTTAAATAATATTATAGTATTATATAATATTATTATAATGTTTTAGAAAGCAAAAATTTTACTTTCTCGAACATCAACATATTGTTACACCAATTTTTTTTTCCTTTAAATTAATAAGCAGACTGATTGTATTTCTTGAAAAGTAATGCTTCAAATAATGATTTGCCAGATAGAACCTTATAATTCCAATCGAAAAATGACTTTTTAGAATTAGAAGGTTCTATCTGCAATTGCCCTGTTTGTTTTCCCCAACTTGCAAATTGAGAAGAATTTTGCTCATTTACATTTTGAGTACTTTTAGGGTCTCTGTCATATTAATTTATGAAAGAGAACTGCTACACACATATTGTTTGCACTCTCAGAAATAAAGGTACGCAAGCTTTCACTGTGGTGGTATCTTTTCTAGGGGTACAAATTTGTACCTAAAAGGCCCATATTAATACCTCAAGGGTACATATTAGTACCTAAAAAGTACAAAAGTGTTCCTCTTAAAATTTGTAGGTACCAATATTTACTTTTGAGGTACCAATTTGGACCCTTCAAGTACAAATGTGTACTTTTTCAAAAGGTACCACTCCAGTGACAACTCATTTCTGAGAGTCTGCTATATAGAATGCAAAAACTTTGAAGCTCAATATCTCAAAATCATTTAATGCAGATAGAACTTTATATTTTCAATGCGACAATAGGTAAAGATAGTTTTACTTATTTTAATGTTCCTATATTGGAAGCGAACGTGGGGATTTTTTCCCAAAACAACCTAAAATTAGGTTCTTTATTGGACAATTATGTCCCAGCAACTTTTTGCTATAACTAACATAACGTGATAACTTCAGATGTAATTTGATGACAGGTTTTCACAACAAAAGTAGCCCAATGGCCAATCAAACTATCCCAAAACAAACCCAATTCATAAACTCTAAATATGCCATTCAAATAAATATTAATGCTTGTATACTGTTCATGGCCAACATAGTGAGGACGTTTTGAACATCGGACTGGCACGTTATGAAGACGTATCAGGAAGGGACCATAATGTGCTCATGTGCTTTGATGTACTATTCATTTTCATAGGAACCACCTAAAAATATATCAAACAAACTTAAAGAGAATTGGCAGTGTTGCGGTGGAATAACCTTCGTAATCTTTTATAACTGGAGTCAGATAAAACAAAAGATAAATATATTAAAATTCAAAACCATCTCATAATAAAATTGGAGTAAGGTATGAATTAAGTTTAAACATTGTGCACAAGAAAGACCGAGCACGCATGCTATTCCTAATTTATGCTTATCACTTGTAGTAATTCTCGAAGCCAGGTTGGAAAATTGTTACATTTAGAGCGATTAAAGGGGCTAAATTTCCAAACAATGGGAAAAAGAGGCATGTATCAGGTTTGTGAATAAACTGCTTATTTTATTTTTATAGATCATAATGATAGATTTATTAAAGATTTCTAAACCTCTCTATCTCTCTCGTGCGCATGTGCGGCGTGAGTGTGAGACGGGCGGTGTGAGTGAGGAGTGCTTGGAGACGCTGTGTGAGTTTTCAAACTTTTTCTTTTTTCCTTTCATTTGAGATTTCAAAGGGAGCTGTAGTGCTGAAGAAGACGTATTGGGAAGGAACTGTAATGGTCGTTGCGACGTTCCAAATAACGTCCCAACACGTAATTTTATGATTCCCATATTCGGTGTGGCGAACGTGGTGAGGACGTTTTGAAGACCAAACTAGCACGTTATAAAGTTGATCAGGAAGAGACCAAAATGGTATCTGCTACGTTTCAAATAATATTATAGTATTATATAATATTATTATAATGTTAGAAAGCAAAAATGAAACTTTCTCGAACATATTGTTACACCAATTTTTAATTCTTTAGTTAAATTAATAAGCAGACTGATTGTAGAAAGTGGTTACTTTGAGATTCTAGTGTGTGAACGGACAAATACACTTAATAATATGTAAACATGTCTGTCTTAGGTGTTTTATTTTAAATACAGCTACTATTAAAGGGGAAATGAAGCACTCAGTCATGTTTACCTTTTTTTGTACATTGGATTCCACTTCAATGAAAATATATTAAATTATTCATGTAACCATTTAGCAGAAAACGGCATGTTTGACTATAGATTTTAGACCTAGGGCGCAGCCATCTTGGAATGTCGCTGTGTCTGACGTCACGGGGTTGGTTGAGTTCCCTGCCCTGAACAGAAACACTAAGAGACTAAAGCCTAATTTAACTCAATGCTTGAAGTTGTAGACGTGGAACTGCTGCAAATACAAGCATCAGATGTGTGTCTAATATAAAAGTATATATATTTATTCTAGTTTTCTTTTTTCCCCTTTTAATTACCAATCATTTGATGCGCTTTGATTCACTCTCTGTATTATGCTGCCTGACAGCCTGTCTGGGTTTGTAACGGACTGAACAGAGACACTGGACAGCCTAATTTAACCCAATGCATGAAGTTGTGGACGGACATCATCGATCTGCTGCAAATACAACAAAGACAAGCATTTAAGTGTCTTCAGTTGTGGTTTTTTTTTTTTTTTTTTTTTTTTTGTTAATACTGTTCTTTTGATAAAATAGTTGTAAAGTAAACAACTGAAACTCAAATAGACTGAAAACATTGTGGCATTATGTATTTTGAACTTCAATCAAAACCTGACTGGAACTTTAGCTGTGCAGAACAAAGCATTCAACAATATTGTAGCAATTTTATTACAATTAAATTACAACCCTGCTGAAAAAACCACAACCTAAACCAGCTTAAGCAGGTTGACTGGTTTTAGATGGATTTAGAGGGGTTTTGGCAATTTCCAGCTATTTCTACCCTGGTCTTAGC
Organism: Danio aesculapii; assembly: GCF_903798145.1. Classification (NCBI taxonomy): domain Eukaryota; kingdom Metazoa; phylum Chordata; class Actinopteri; order Cypriniformes; family Danionidae; genus Danio; species Danio aesculapii. The sequence goes on along the minus strand of NC_079442.1, from coordinate 22,723,771 downwards.
TGGTCAGGTTGGAAAACGACCTGCTAAAACCAGCTTGACCAACCTGGTTTAAGCTGGACATAGCTGGTTTTGGCTGGGCTCCCAGCCTGGTTATTGGCTGGTCAAGCTGGTTTTAGCTGGTCATCTCCCAGCCTGACCAGCTAAGACTAGGCTGGAAATGGCCAAAACCAGCCCTCTAAAACCAGGCTGGTTGACCAGCTAAAACTAACCAGCCTAGGCTGGTTTAAGCAGTTTTTCCAGTAGAGAAACCTAAAGATTTTAGCCTAAAGCAAAAAGTAATTGTGAATGTAATCCCAAAACTTTAATTCTGTTTTTAGTAATGTAGGTTTTAGTTATAATTACACTGCAGTGTAGGCAGGGGCGTAGTGGTTATTTTAAATGTGTGTGAAGGGGAACAGCTGACAATAGTATCTGGAATCCTAGCGATGCAATCATTGCAATGTCAGACACAATGCACTGTGAGTGACGTCACTGTGTCAAGTAGGGTTAGAGGTGGGGTTAGGTAAGCGCTTTAAAAAGCATTGGATGCATCTCCGATATCACTGCACCAGGTCTGCATCCAGACCCCTCTCCAATGAGATCCAAAAGTTTATGTTCATATAATTCTTAATTTCTAAATGGTCTGTTTCTAAAAGTGAGAGGACATATCCCCCTGTCACCCTGGTTGCTACGCCCCTGAGTGTTGGATACAACAATATTTGAAATACTTGCTACAGAAGAACGTATATACACTACACTATGCAGTGACATCCAGTCTTACAATTAAATCAAAGGACTACAAGCTTTTACTCAGTATGACCACAGTGTGGCGCAAGCCGGCAGCATTTTCCAGCATCATGTGTGATCTATTTTAAAACATTGAGATCTGCTTTCTAATATATTAATGCATGACTGTGCTGAATTAACAAACAACAGATGATCAGTTTGCATTCGTAACTGCATATTTTACCATAAATGCAAACAGACACAGTTAATGAGAATTATTGTGCATTACTTTAGTTTGGTAGTCCCTGGCTACTTACACAATTTATTTGGTCATAAATGTCAGACTCCACAAAGATCTACATGTACACCACAGAAGTGCTTTTAGTGCTGTCAACAACACAATACAGCAGTAGTTCATTTTCTAAGAACCCTTCTTGACTTTAAAGCCATTTTCTTTATGTATTTTTTGTCCGGTCTCCAACAAAGCTTCTATTCAACTCCTTTGTTTTCTTTTACACAACCTACTCATAATCAAGGCATTGATTGTGCTTTGGAGGCGTATAATTATTTATATTAGTCTGTGACATTTGTTCATTTACATCGAACTAACACTCACTCTTTATTGCTGAAAGTCTCTTTAAACGTCTCAGTATGAATCATGTAATGCAATCAAGCAGAGACATCGCACCCATTCAGTCAGCCAAACACCATTATGCACACAACCATCATACTGTTCATGTTAGAAGAATAATCCACTGGAAAGGAAGATACTGATATGTTAAGCATGAATTGTAAATAGAAGCTAAGCAGTGTTGGGACAACTTACTTTTAATGTGTTACTTCTAGGGATGTTGGATTTGGGAAACATATCTAATTTTTTAACATTTTTTACTAATGCTTTGCTTCTTAGACTTTACACACCTGAAACTTGTCTATAGCACTTGTTCACTGCTGCTCTTATAGTTGTGTAAATTGCTTCCTTGTCCTCATTTGTAAGTCGCTTCGGATAAAAGCGTCTGCTAAATGACTAAATGTCTGCTAAATGACTAACTGTAATTGCATTTTTAAACAGATATTGCGATTTCGATTTGATTTGTGATTTAATTTTGTAGTTAAGCTTCAGCTCAATATTCTGTATCATAGCTTCTTACTGCTAAAATGCAGTGAATGTTAGTAAAAAAAAAAAAGGAACTGAAAAGATACTAATTTACACCAACATTTATTCAAATTTGTTTATAAATATTCAGAAATTAAACACAAATTATTCTCTAGAGCGAACAGTAGTGAATTATGGTGTTAGCAGCCTGATCTCACGAGAAAACGTAAGTATATTACGTTTTGTCAGTTTAGTGGCTAATTCGTATGAATTCGTACGAGTTCAGTCGTACGAAATTGTACGATTTTAAAAAGGAGGCGTGGCACCTAACCCCACCCCTAAACCCAACCGTCATTGGGGGATGAGCAAATCGTACTAAATTGCACGAATTAGATCATACGAATTCGTACGAATTAGCCACCAAATCAAAAAAGTTACGAATTGCCGTAAGATTGTGTTGGTGTTAGTTATCTCCTGGTGCCTTTGTGATGTTTTTTCATATCGTGTAACAGCTGCAAACAACTCTGAAATTGTACTTTGCTGTTGTTTGCTACTAGATTGAGTGTCATTGGCAATACGTTCAGTTGACTTTTAGCAAGACACTCCTCATATAGCCACCTGTGGTGCTTGTTTAGGTGCTGGATGTTGTATTTCCTTCTGCAACAATTCTGTGACAGCTCTTACAAATGACCTGTTTTTGTTCGGTGTCTGTGACTTTGAAACCAAAATATTAAAGACGTGCTGTTTTTCTTTGATATAAATTCGTCTATTAATGCTTCTGAAGTGAAGGCGCCATCGTCCCGCTCATCCACGCTTTCCTGTTTGCTTGTTTTTTTATTTTATTTTGGGCCTTCCACATAGTTCGGTCGCACAGTTCTAATTGGGTAGATTGAAAGCAAGCTTAGGGGCGATACGGTGGCGTAGTTGGTAGCGCTGTTGCCTCACAGGAAAAAGGTCGCTGGTTCGAGCCTCAGCTGGGTCAGTTGGCATTTCTGTGTGGAGTTTGCATGTTCTCCCCTTGTTCGCGTGGGTTTCCTCCGGGTGGTCCGTTTTCCCCCACAGTCCAAAGACATGCACTATTGGTGAATTGGGTAAGCTATATTGTCCATAGTGTGTGTAAATGAGTGTGTATGGGTGTTTCCCAGTGATGGGTTGCGGCTGGAAGGGCATCCGCTGCTTAAAAACATATGCTGGATAAGTTGGTGGTTCATTCCGCTGTGGCAACCCCAGATTAATAAAGGAACTAAGCCGAAAAGAAAATGAATGAATGAAACCGAGCGTAGTAGGACTGTCACACAGATGGCAGTCATGCATGTGCTCTGGGCAGGCGAAATTAAATAATATGTAAATATTTTATATATATATATGACGCTATAATGCATGCGCACATGCATAATCACAATGTTTAATATCGCTATTGCAATTCGATTTCGATTAATTGCACAGCCCTAGTTATTTCTTTAAAAAGCTAACTAAATGTGTCATGTGGTTACTTTTTAAGGAAAGTTACTTTTGGATTACATTTTGGTCTGTTTCTGCTGTATGGACAAGCTTGTTTGTTTTGTTATAAAACTTCTATGTTTTGACAAATATCAGGTCCTACTACACCGAATGTGAAATGATTTGAACAAACCTCAGCCTGAAAAAAAAGATATTTATGTGTGTACAGTTGAGGGATTGACTCAAACTAAGCTTCCATAAGTGGTCTGTTGAAATTCTTGACTCTAATTGTCTGTAAAGTGTGAAATAAAACTGTTTAATGCACAGATAGTTCCAGTCAGTTTTGATCACTTTTTGTAATAAATGTGCTTCCCTCAATAAATGGGAAAACAGTCATTATTCATTCATTCATTTCTCTTTAGCTTAGTCTCTAATTCAGAGGTTGCCACAGCAAAATGAACCGCCAACTATTCCAGCACGTTTTACGCCGCAGATGCCCTTACAGCCGCAACCCAGTACTGGAAAACACCCATACACACTCATTCACACACTGACTCATACTCCTACACTATGGACAGTTTAATTTATTCAAGTCACTTATAGCACATGGCTTTGGACTTTAGGGGAAACCGGAGCACCCAGAGGAAACGCACGCGAACATGTGGAGAACATGCAAATTCCACACAGAAATGCCAACTGACCCAGCCGGGACTCAAACCAAGCGACCTTCTAGCTGTGAGGCAACAGTGAGCCACTGTGCCACCCAGAACTTTTTTGAAAATTAAACACTCAGATATTTTCTTCAAAATAAAAAAGTAATGTGTTCCTTTGCTATTTACTAGAAAATGTAATCTGATTACAAAACACTCATTACTTGTAATGCATTACTCCAACACTAGTTAAGGATGCATGTTTTACAGTTGCATGCAAGCCCAGCAGGCACAGAACGTCAACATGACGTCAGATTGACGTTGTACCCCAACGTCGTGGGGACGTTGCACTTTGTTTGGAATTGAAAATGTCAGGCCAACATCAATGTCCAACATCCAACCTAAAATCAACCAAATATCAACGTCTAAATATGTTAAAGCTTGAAGATGCATGGAAGTTACCGCTATGACGTCTATCAGACGTTAGATTTTGGTTGCCATAACTGACGAATAAATGTCAGTATTTGATGTCAATATGATGTTGGTTTATGATGATGGCTCGACATTGGATATTTTTCAGTTTCCAACACAACCTAAAATCAACCAACATCAACATCTAATGATGTTACAGCTTGACAATGCGTTGACATTACTACTATGACGTCTATCAGATGTAATATTGTGGTTGCCATAACTGATGAGTAAGTGTCAGTATTTGACGTCAATACGATGTTGATTTAAGTAGTTGGATTGCTGGATTTTGGTCACTTTCCAAAATAACCTAAAATCAACCAAATATCAACATTGTTGATACATAAACTTTTGGTCTCCTGAAGTTACGACCTAAATCTAACCTAATATTAACATCTTATGACGTGTGCTTGCTGGGAGGCTTTACTAGAACCTAGAATAAAAGCAATGCCCCATCTGTGCTGTGGTTTCACAGGCTCTGTGCTCTTTGAAAATCAGAAACTGAGCACCACATGAAAACTGTCAGATTCACTGCAGCGAGCTGAGACTCATTATTACATTCTTCAAAGGTCGCAACCTCTGTTCAATATTGTAAACACTATGGAACCGTTGTCTATATTCATGTATTTCACTTTAACAAATGACTATCTTTCGATCTCCAATTAAAAGAAACTGTTCTTTCAAGCTCTCAGCAGCTCTCAGCAGTTATTGTAAATCCCAGTACAGCCAATATAGTCTTGCTCAATTCTGAGCTTAATAAATGACAAGAAAACGAACAGCTTCAGGAAGTAGGAGGTGGATGAGGTCGATTTTAATTAGAAGGCAGATCAATTTTTGTTTCTGTTTACCCTTTCTGTTCATTTGGACTATGAATTAAGTCTTTTAAAAGTCATACTGCAGAGATGGTACTTTAAAGCAAGAGGGAAAGTTAATGTTATACTAGGACATACTGTACAGATCCTCAGCAAGGTACGCAAGGATAAAATGATTGCTTTTTCACTTGAAAGCTCCCCAGTGTTCAGGACAGTTCTCAAAGGCCCCATCCCATTTAAAGTAGACTCTCAAAAATAAAGCTACAAAAGCTGTCAGTGGGACGGTTTGTTTTTACTGTGGCGACTTTGTACTTTTTACGTACTTTATGTACACTTTAGATAGGGCCTTTTAGGTCCAACGATTTAGGTACAACTGGCCAATTGATATCTTTTCTGTACCTTTATTTCTAAAAGCGTATGAAATTTTTATGAAGGGATTTTCTGGTGTAATAATGAGAAACCTACTTGATTTTTTTCATACAAACAGAAGCTGGTAAAATACAGAAATAACAGTAATTCGTTTTTTTAATTGAGTTAAATTATTTCTAGATTGATATAGTTACTTGATTTACAGAGCACATTTTAAAGCTATTATATTTTTTTATTTATTCTCATAATTTTTTTTACAATTTTTTTATAAAATAATGTCTAAAAATGAGTATAAACATGTCTGAAAACTGTTTTAAATTAAATGACAACATTTTTATTTGAATGGGAAGAATGCACTATATGCACGGCAGAGCGTGATTACTTCCGGTGAAATATGAGGTTGCTGGCTTAGTTCCGCCTATCGTACAGTACTGTGCTACAACAGGATCACTGCTGACTAAAACATCTAACGTTATGTATAGTTGTGTTAGGGCTTTATGCTGTTATAGCCCACTTATATATGTTTACATCAACCACATAATTATGACATCTAAACCTTTAAAAGGATCGTTTCTAAGATATGAGGACAGTACTTAATTTCGATCACCTGTGGTTTGTTCCAGTCTGTGTATTTAAGTTGTCACTTTTCTCTTTTCCTCACTTGGTTTTTGAGTCAGTACCCTGTGAATTTGCCTAGCGTTCCCTTGACCTCCTGATCTACATCTAGTAAGACTCTTTTGTTTTCCCCTGTTGCTTGCTGCCTTATTGTTTGCTTGTTTTCACCAATCGTGGGGTTTTCCTTGTATGTTTATAATACTGATAAAACCTTTTTGACCTCATCTGAGAAGAACCTTTGTTGCCTGATTTGCTACCTCATTCTGAGAAGAATCTAAGTTGACTTTTTTTAAATAAATCCTTGCTTTCTGGATCCCTACTTTGAGGGTTTGGTTTGGGTTTGACACAACAGCCTCTGTGGCTTATTGGTTCAACTCACAATTCTCTACACCAGAGAGCTGGGTTCAATAACTGTTTGTGACACATACATGTCCTTCTTGTACACATTCATGAGAAACTAGTGCATGTTGTACAGATCATCTAGCAAGCCACTGATCTAGACCCAACCAACAATGTTTTCATTATTGAAAACATTATCATCCGTGACTCAAATTAGTGAACCTCTTGCTTTGAGGCAACTGTGCTAACCACTGAGCCACCGTGCAGCCCTCTGTAACCATCATTAGTGTGAAAAAACAAAACAAATGTTGTTGGCATCTTACTGCCCCATAATGTTCATCTTACCTAGAAACTGTAGTCTAGCAAATGTTTATTTATGTTTCACAAATATGTAGGCAGAAACAGGAGTTTCTAGTAATCTTGTGTTGGTAAAATTCAACACTTCTTTTCTTAATACAGTCTGAAACACACAAAAAAATAGAATTCTGCTTCTACGCAGTCAAAATATTCTTCACATATATATATATATATATATATATATATATATATATATATATATATATATATATATATATATATATATATATATAACAACAATGTATTTGTGTACTTCATTATTTTGTAAAAAAGTTATTTGCCCCCATTAACTTTAATCAAATACCATAACCTTCCCTCTCCCCACCAAATGACTACACTGCCTGGTCACATGGAATTCCTCAGCCTGATCTCTCAAGAAAACGTAAGTATTTTACGTTTTGTCAGTTTAGTGGCTAATTTGTACGAATTCGTACGAGTTCAGTCGTACGAAATTGTACGATTTTAAAAAGGAGGCGTGGCACCTACCCCACCCCTAAACCCAACCGTCATTGGGGGATGAGCAAATCGTACTAAATTGTACGAATTAGATCATACGAATTCGCCACTAAATCAAAAAGTTACGAATTGCCGTGAGATTGTGTTGAATTCCTTTAGGGGATGAATATCAGTGGGTGTTTCGTTTCCGCCCTGCCTTCCTCCATTCTCCAATATTCTTTCATTTTGTTAGCAACACAAATCATGCAACAATCCAATCAGTTCCCACAGAACTAAATCATGCAAAGCCAAACATTTCTTTTTGGATCGTTTGAACTTTTTTTCAGGATCGTTTCAAGCGGATGTGCTTCATGATAGTGGGAAAAAAGGACAGCTTCTGTTTCAGGATCCTAATACAAATCGAATTTTGAGTTCACACCACTTGTCTCTATTAAACACATTGATTTCACTTTTTAAGTATTGAGGGACATTTTTATTTAATTAATTTTACCGTTCAAAGAGTGAGATAATGATAAGATTTTAGCTGATGACCCCTAAGCTGTTCAGAGGCTAACTGAAGCCACAGCTACACCTGAGTCCCCCCCCCCTCTCTCTCTTTCTTTTTGTGTGCTTTATCTCTTTGTCCAACATGAATTTATGGCTCTGCCCTGCTGATAGCAAACTCATTACAGTGTCACCAGTGAGAGATCACATGACAGCGTCTCTGCTAGCTTTAGGAAAGCACAGGAGAAATGAATTGGCAGAGACAAGAGTGCTGAGCTAAGGCCTGCCATGTTCATCATATCTTATAGCCGGAAAGATATTTAGAAAGGGCATAGAGGATATAAAGGCTTTTAGTAGTCTGAAGGAGACTTTGACATGTTTATCGGGACATAACACTGACTGAAGTGATGCGTGTGTGTGTGTGTGTATGTTGTATGGGTTTATGGGTGGTGGTTTTTATATGCAATGCAAAGTAAACGGAAATCCAGGTTAGAGGTCGCAGTGTTAACAGTAAAGTTCAAAGGGTTGACCGTGTACTTTTCCAAGTGTAAAGAAAAATTGTCAGTTAATTGCTCTGCTAAAATTCTAATATTGCCCATCGTAAAACAGATTCTTAAAGATAACACAGAAATTAAGCACTGAGGAGAGGGTTTTCTTCAATGTCAAAAATATTAGTAATTTATTGGATACAAATGAATAATTAGATGAACGGAATTCTGGTGTTCTCAATGCAAAGCAAGAATAACATTCAGGAGGTGCGTAACCCCTCTGCATTTCCTGACTCGAATTTATACACAGCTGATTTTAACAGGTGGAGATTAGTGGAATTCGTCACTTGTTGATCATTCACCAGTCCTCCATTGGTCACACCCATACATACTTCCTCTTTTTCTACCAATTCTCTGCGCAACTTTAAAAGCATAAGACTTCTTAACTGCAAACATTCTGTTCATTTTCAACCCATCTCTGCTCACAGGAAGTTTAGCTGCAGAGCTCACGATAATTTTCAACATTCAGGCCTTTGCATTTCTATCAGCTTCTGCAAAAATGCTTCATTAGTATGCAAGGCGCATCACACTCAAAGAAGACGTTTGGTTACTATATCACCTCAAGCTATACAAATGTTTAATAAAAAGAAAAGAGACCAAAGTAATAAAAAATAAATTCCCTTTTTCACAACATTATAATTATATACTATCTATAAAAGCATTAAATATACTCTGGCCTTGTAGATGTAACATGTTTATATATTTTTAAAGAATCACCAAGGGATAGAACATTTTAAATCACAATGGTATATTGTTGCTTTTTTATTTTGATTACTTTTACTCTCTAAAAAATGCTGGGTTGTCATAATCCAACACTGGGTCAAATATGGACAAAAAGCAACGTTGGGTTATTTTTTCCAATTAAATTTAAATGTCACTTTTTAACCCAAAAGTTAGGTTTGTCCATATTTGACCCAATATTGTGTTACAACAGCCCAGCATTTTTTTTATAGTGTATCCTCTTCGTGTGTAATTGACTTTAAATAAATGTCTGCCAAATGAGTAAATGTGAAACAGCGAGTCCCACTCAAGACACAAATATAAAAGTAGGCAAACAGGCAGATTTTTCAAACAGATGCAGGTTAAACAGGATTGAGAGGCGAGTATACCTGAACTTGTATTATATTGAGGATAATAATGACTTGTATAGGGTCATTTACCAAAAGGAACAAGGAGTGAGCAACAGCTAGTGGTCAATGATTTACAGGATTTGGTTTCTTGGTTTTCATTATTATGCAAATGAAAAGGGTGGATACGAGCAGCAAACTTACACCTCCATAAAGTCCAGATACAGTCACAATGAAGTTCTTTTTGTTCTTGATTAAAATTTTTAAATGAGTCTAGTTGAATAAATATGCGATGTATACTTTGCTTAATAAATGTAAGCTAGTCATATCTCACATTTACTAATATAGAATTTTATAGTCATTTTGAATTACAACCCAATTTTCCAAAAGAAAGCAGCTTTCTCAGTGTTAGTTTTATTTATTTATTTGCATCAGAATAGAAAGAACGAACCGGAGAACATTTTCAAGCCAAACAGCCAATTATTACATAAGTTCCATAGGCCAATTGTAGCATGAAGGCATTTACAAGTAACTAACAGTTTTTTTTTCAATCATTAATGCACTACAAAGTTCTTAGAATTAATAAAAAGAGTCCGAGTAAGAGTAAGAGATACAAAATCAGTCACAACACCCTGACAAATGACAAATAAAATCAGAACTTCAGGATAAAAACTCTCTTAACATTTATTGCAGTTCTGATTGTAAAATGTTGTAAAGTTATGGGAATAACTTCATACCAGTTTATTTCACTTGTAATAAATCAGAAACAAAGTATGTTGATACTAAGAGTACTCTTTATATTGTTTTTTTCTCTCTCAGTGTCATTCTCAATGATATGTCTTCAGGTGTATCTCCCAATTCCTACAACTTAGAAGAAAAAAAATTAAGTCATATAAATCCACAATTCTGAGACATAAACAATTCTGGTAAATAAACTAGTACTGCAAAATAACAGAATTGCAAGAAAAAGTTCACAACTTAGAATTTATTTCTTGTGTAAGGATGGCTAAATCTCTCCATGATATCAGACCCTGAGAGCTGTTATAGAATTTCATGAGACAAGACCACAACTTTCTAGTCTGAGTAGCAGATCTGCAAGAAAACAAGTTCTTTAACTGCCTTAGTCACCCTGCCGTCCTCTTCACTTCTTCAATTAGTGCTCAGGTCACTAACACTCCAAACTGAATCTTCATCTTTCATCATTGGACTAATACATGGACAGTTTACAGTTGCAATACAGTGTAACGAATATGGCCGATCAGACGCTTTATTCCACAAATGATACACCATCAACCTCTGCTACCCAGGAAAAGACTGGATGATCAGTGTGTAATCTGTTTCCAAGGTATTTACGACACGAAGGAATGCTCAGAAATGGACACACAGAGACCTGGTCCAACTTCTATAAGCTCCATGCTTAAGACTTGCTTAAGACATGCTTAAGACTGTAAAGTTTTATTCTCTCTTTATGTGTAATCGGGTGTTTTGCAACAAGTCTCTTACTCATGTATTAATATTATGGTTTTAAAACTTCTGCAATCAATGTTCAACTTTACCACAGCTAATCAAGATCATAGATGGTTCATGTTTGATGTCCCTGCGAAGCTAATTTGGTGTACTGAATGCAGGGGTATAGATTTAGTTTGGACGGAGGGGACGTGTCCCCACCAATATCCACCAACTACTGAAATGTCCCCACCAATAACTTAATTCACTTAAAAACATTGCGCTGTCAATATAAAAGTAGACATGCCGAAAGGGTTAAATCACGATCTCTCCTCGAGTCGCACCGCCCCCCAAACACATGAACATTGTGATTGGCTGTGCCTTTCCCTGCTGTCATATGAGAGGCTGCTTTCAGATACAAGCAGCACCAAAACAACTGCGCGGGGAGAATTTTCCTGTAAGATGTGTGTGAGGTGTGACACACACACAGGTGAGGATGGTGGTAGCAAAAAGAGGTGGACATAAAGTGCTTTTTTCGATGAAAAGTGCAAGTCACATAAACTCAATTTCGCTACTGAATGAGTCCATCATGATAATGCCGCTTTGCTAGTGTTTTTCACTGCTTTTACAGTCAATCTAACATTATAGCAGACTGTCTGTGAACAATATTCCCTGAAACTAACTGCAGAATAAAAACCTACATGTAAAAGTAAATGACCCTGCCAGTTCCCCTAATCTCTTAGAGTAATATCTCCAATTTCGGTAGAAACAATTTGTCAGAAAAACTACAACCTGTGCTCCATCTTTTAATAATACTATGAGACATGTTTAATTTGTACGAAAAATAAACGAAAGTCTTTATTAAACTCTCTCTTTATCAGTTAATAAACATTATTTTAACATGACACTTTCAGGCCTGTAGCCAGCTTATTGAAAGGAGGGGTTATTTGTTTTTTGAAAAACTGAACCTTTTTGCAGTTATTAACCTGATTAATTATTCCTTCTGTTTAATTGAGGTATAAATATTACATTTTATTGACATATTGAGAACTCATTTTTGCTGGATTATCTAGTTGGATAGTTATTATAACTACACTTTTTGATGTACCAAAGTTTTTCCTACCATTTTGTCAAATTGCTTTATTTACACATGTGCACATAGAAATTAGAACTTTAAATTCTCAAATTAAAGAAATGAAGAGTTCAGATGCCCAAACCTCTAAATGCCATGTAAAATGAGCATTTTTCTCATCTTCGTATATTTATGTTCAGCTATTTCACTTTAAAGGCAATGGAGTCCACACACAGGAGTTGGAGAAAAATACTTAATTTAGAAAAAATATTAAATGGCATTTAGAGGTTTTTGCATCTAAACTCTTCAAATATAAAAATATGCTTGTATATAAAGATGTGTGTGTGTGTATATGTGTGTGTGTGTGTGTATGTATGTATGTATGTATATATATATATATATATATACTGAATCAATCAGAACCAACATATTGGCCAAAGCATAATCGGGGGCACTCGAGAAATACCAGATCTCTTATCCCTTCTAATGCTCATTGACCAGGCGGGAACCTTGGGCTCATCTATCTCCGAGCTCCGGGTTTTCTCGCGGGACAGCATGCCAAACCTGCTATTATAGTCGAGCATTATCTAAGTGTGAACTCTTGAAATCATTCACTCTGATTAAAAAACACTGATGCGCGTTTGCTTTACAAGAAGCATTCCAGTATTGTAATTCATCTTGCAGCTAGATGGTTTGGTTTAAGGCATATAGCTCTTTCTGAATATTTTTTTTAAAGAAATTCCAATGAAAATACAAAAATCACAAAAACAATATTTACAGAAGTCAGGCTGCTGAAGATGTGGGCGGTGACTGTTGCACTCAATGCTTTTATTCCTCACATTTTACATGCACAATAAAATCCATCATCGTTCATCCTGTGGGCTACTCTGTCCTTCTCTGTTATAGTGCACTGTTATTGGCATGGCAACCCAGCTTCCCGTTGGTTTAGCCTGCCCACCATCTGTCTGCTCCCATATGGGTTTGAAATGATGCAGCATGACAGGAGTCAATCCCATAATGCACAAGGTGTGAAGACCCGGGGCCATGAAGACAAACTCGGCTACAGGCTTTGATCCTTCAAGGCATGAATGATGCAACTCCTTCTAAGAAGCACACAGGCATTAAAGGCCGTCCATCAGCTGAATGCTAGCAGGTGTCAGAGCCGCTCCAGAGACTCTTAGGAGGAAGAGGAAGATCAATGTTCTGGCTGCAAATCCTGCTCTTGTTAATAAGATGCCTGTACTATAGAAGATCAATCAGGTTTACACTATTAGTGTTCTAAACCAAGTCTGCAGCCATTTGAACTGTGGTAATCTGTTTCGATATGTAAACAAAATGAGAAAGATGCTATTCTTACCTACATTCAGAGTTTGCAAGTGTGGAAAATGGTGTCAAATCCTCACATTTACTCAAACTTGCACCATTTAGAAATAATATTAGCATATTACAATATTAGCATAAATAATTAGCATTAGCATACCATTACTCTGGTTAATTGTTTAAAGGTGCCATGGAATTAAAACCTGGATATGAAAATGACTTTCTATGAGCACTCAAACACAATTGTCCTTCTCATGTGAATCCAGTGAGTGTAAAATCCAGGTGAAAACAGGCCAATCGGAACACACTGACTTTCACAAAGTATTATTAGCATGCACATGCTAGGCTTCATTTGATTGGCCACAATGTTTTCTAATGAGATGTTTGGTATGATGATATGTTAACAAACAATCTCTACTGAAAAAAACTGCTTAAACCAGCCTAGGCTGGTTGCCTGGTTTTAGCTAGTTGACCAGCCTGGTTTTAGAGGGGTTTTGGCCATTTCCAGGCTGGTTTCCATCCATTTCCAGCCTGATGTTATCTGGTCAGGCTGGAAAATGACCAGCTAAAACCAACTTGACCAGCCTAGCAAGGCTGGGAGCCCAGCCAAAACCAGCTATGTCCAGCTTAAACCAGGCTGGTCAAGTTGGTTTTAGCTGGATTTAGCTGGCCATTTTCCAGCCTGACCAGCTAAGACCAGGCTGGAAATGGCTGAAAACCAGCCTAGAAATAGCCAAAACCCCTCTAAAACCAGGCTGGTTAACCAGCTAAAACCAGCCAACCAGCCAAGGCTGGTTTAAGCTGGATTTTTCAGCAGGGGATGATATGTTTCCCCGTGTTTTAATGTTTATTTAAGGTTGTATTAAACATACAATGTATGTGGGACTCTTATATTGAATTGCTATTTTCGCAGTTACCTAAGCCAGTGGTTCCCAAAGTAGGGGTCAGGACCACCCGAGGGGTTGCTTGGTGATTTCCAAAAATGTAATTTTTTATTAAACTCTTATCATGACCATAATTTATCCATAATATACAGGAGACAAAATAGTAGTCTATAGTTACATAAAAAAACTACAACATGCAAATAAAAAGTGTTTCAATTATTATTTTTTTTTATTTGATTGCGAACTCCGTGTTGGAGTGGGTTTCCTCGAGGTGCTCCGGTTTCCACCACAGTCCAAAAACATGTGGTATATGTGAATTATGTAAGCTAAATTGTCCGTAGTGTATGTGTGTGTATGAGAGTGTATGGATGCTTCCCAGTTATGGATTGCAGCTGGAAGGGCATCCGCTGCGTAAAACATATGCTGAATAAGTTGGTGGTTCATTCCACTGTGGCGACCCCAGATTAATAAAGGGACTAAGCCGAAAAGAAAATTAATGATTGACAAAGACATAGCGTCAGATGCAGCAGATTAATTTTATGGCACCAGTTTAAAATTTCGAACACCTCTGCGGCACTCACATTAAAAATGAATACAGGCCATGGCTAAACATGGAGGTCTTCAAGTGGCGTTCTCCAAAATCAAACAAAAAACAGAAATGGACCTATTGGTGTGTGCACATTTGTATATTTATAACCACCTCAGAGGATATTGGGGATCGCAAGTAGCTGGCATTATTATTTTGGGGGCCGCAGCTGAAAAGTTTGGGAACCCCTGCCCTAAGCCACATATTTACTACGTAGATATCAGAGAACAATTTAACATGTTGAGTCAATACAATATAACCAGAAGGGTGCTAATATTGTAATGATGAAGTAGAGTGATATCTGAGAAGTGTGTAATTTCTGGCTTTTGTCACACCAGTTAATGAGAGCGTGCACTGTTTTTTTGGAACATTAATGTAAATTTACTTTTTTTCCCCAAAGATGAAAGTAAAAGATGTCATATTATATATAACTGCTTGCATGTTTCAAATTATCGTCGTTACATATTGGGTCTTTAGTGACCTGAAATCTTTCTTTAAAACAGATGAATGCATATGACATGATGTTCATCATCAGCACTGTATGGGATTATTATTGAACATTATTGAATGCATGTAGCTAAATTCTTCTATATGCTGTGGAAAACTACAATAATGCAGTGCGGCTAATGTGAAGAAACAAGCTGAAAAAATAGAAATACTGTAGAATTCATAATAGGACCCCTGCAATAATACTAATAGGTTCCCTAAAAATATTTTTTATTGATGGCAATGCATGCAGGTGAGTTCAGATTGTGAAATGCAATGTGTGCATCTTGCCACATTTCAATATTAAATCTGAATTTTTGGATATATGCTGAGAAAAGGAGAAAAAAATGAGTATCTGTTGCTAAAAAATATTTGTAAACACTTTATAAATGTATGAAAAAGATGCATAATGTATGATTTCCTTTATTACATTTTAATGATTTTCCTTTTCTTGTATCATTGATCATGACAAACGTATATTTTTAATTAAATGTATGCTATTTCATATCATATCACAATAAATATGTATTCAGGTCAAGTAGTATTCGTCACATGTCTGATCGACCTTGACATGATTTATTAACAAAGTATCCACATTCTACAATGAGTTTGATTCGATAATCAGATTACGACTCCATTTCTCTGACAAGAACAGTAATTACAGCCATTTACTCCTTTCACAAGCAGTTACTTAATCACCCAACAGCTGTACAAGCAAAAATCACAGCTAGAAACTTCCAGATGATCTGGAATTAGCCAGTGATGCCTTGAAGGGTTTTGGGTATATTGATTTTCTTTCTCCTCATGCTGAGTCATTATGTTTAAGCCTGTTAATCTGATTAAGTACATTATAATATCACATTCCCGCCTGTTAAGATTTCTGACATGCTTCGTTATTAGAAAGATTTCACATTTATTGGTTTATTAGAAATGCTTACTTTAAATATATCTCTCATTAGGTGCTTTTAATCGTGCATTGGCTGTAGCATTAGTAAAAGGCGAGCTGTTTCTTTAAGAGGAGCTCTTGCTGGGTGCAAACATCACAAGGGCATTTGCTAATGACTACCTTGTGTAGTGAGGTGCATGATGGTAGTAAAAAAAGAACAGAGCTGACAAGTTTCCTCCTTTTCTCTACTAATGGTTTTCTGAGATATTTCCAGAATGAGATTTATTAAACACCAGCATGATATTATATAATTGCCCATAGCCTAATTGGCTAGCCATGCTGAATGAGAACAGCATGCTGAATATGCAACATGTTTTATTTAAATGTGATACTTTTTTTTCCATCCACAGCTGCAAGAGCGTTATGAAGAGAATGAACAGGGAAAGTGCATTAGAGTGGGAACACAGAAAGCCCAATGTGTTCCAGTAAAGGTTAGGCTCTGCGCTAAGATCACAGGATTCACCGGGGACTCGGTTCTGCAGCATTTCATTTGCATGTATTTTTACCCTCCTTCTGGACAACAGCCAGTAAAGGAAACAGATAAAGAAAATGTCACTCAAAATTCATATAATGTTCATGATCTATCTATCTACCCATCCATCCGTCCATCCATCCAATTATCTATCTATCTATCTATCTATCTATCTATCTATCTATCTATCTATCTATCTATCTATCTATCTATCTATCTATCTATCTATCTATCTATCTATCTATCTATCTATCTATCTATCTATCTATCTGTCCATCCGTCCTTCCGTCCGTCCGTCCATCCATCCATCCATCCTTCCTTCCTTCTATCCATCCAATCATCCATCCATCCAACTGTCTGTTCTATCTGTCCGTCCGTCCGTCTGTCTATCTATCTATCTATCTATCTATCTATCTATCTATCTATCTATCTATCTATCTATCTATCTATCTATCTATCTATCTATCTATCTATCTATCTATCTATCTATCTATCTATCTATCTATCTATCTATCAGTCCATCCGTCCGTCCGTCCTCCATCCATCCATCCTTCCTTCTATCCATCCAATCATCCTTCCATCCAACTGTCTGTCTTTCTATCTGTCCGTCCGTCTATCTATCTATCTATCTATCTATCTATCTATCTATCTATCTATCTATCTATCTATCTATCTATCTATCTATCTATCTATCTATCTATCTATCTATCTATCTATCTATCTATCTGCCAATAAAAGAAACAAAAATAAACAAAATGTCCCTCAAATCTTTCTATCCATTCATCTCTCTCTCTCTCTCTCTCTCTCTCTCTCTCTCTTTCTGTCTGTTTATATTTCTGTCTATCTGTCTGTTTTTCTTTCTTTTCCTTCATCTCTTTGATTGTCAGGACATTTGGTTAATCATTTAGCCTTTAAAGAAAGCCTAATGACTTACTGAATCCTGAATCGTAGAATATGCAGCAGTGGTCAATGAAAGCCACCTCTGTCCATGGTTGACGGTTGGTGATGTGTGGTGAAATATCTTGCCAGGGTGATTTGGCGCATGGACAGAGAGCAAGATTGTGTTTCCAACTCCTTTTTCCTCTCAGCCATAAAATCAATGATGGGTGAAAATCCCTCTCTTTTTTGAACTGAGTTGGTCATAGCTCTTACTTGAGTAATAGCAGCTAAACAGCAGATGGTGAAGAAAAAAGTCTGTACTTTAAGGTGCGAAAATCATTCACGCTTTTCCTCAAAAACATTCTAATTATTGTAATCTAGATGAGTGTTTTCCAACAGGAGAGGGCAAATTCTTCAGCAGGATAGCACTCCTTCTCATACCTCAGACTCCACATCAAAGATCCTGAAAGCAAAGAAGGTCAAAGTGCTCCAGGATTGGCCAGCCCAGTCACCAGACATAAACATTATTGAGCATGTAAGGGGTAAGATCAGAGGTGGGCAAACTCTGTCCTGGAGGGCCGTTGTCCTGCATAGTTTAGCTCCAACACTAATCAAACACACATGAACATGCTAATCAGTGTCTCCAAGATCTAGAAATCTATAAGCATGTGTGTTTGATCTAAACTGTGCAGGACACCGGCCCTCCAGGACTGAGTTTGCCCACCCCTGGGTAAGATGAAGGAGGAGGCATTGAAGATGAATCCAAAGAATCTTGATGAACTCTGGGAGTCCTGCAAAAACGCTTTCTTTGCCACTCCAGATATATATGGAGTCGTCCAAGCTCAAGGGAATCATACACAATATGAATTCTTTTTCCACTGCACCATGACTTTATATTCTATACTGTACATAATTTCTGTTAAGTGACAAGACTTTTGTCTAAGCAAAGTTAGACCTTACTGTCCTAATTAAATAATTGAAAATCAAGGCATGATCATATATTATTTTGGTAAAACAAGCGTAATCCAGAGGCCTTTACCTTTCATATTAGCCACTTCTGCTAACCAAATGATCAACTAGAAGTCAAGTTATTATGTGTTGTTCCCAAAACTTGGATACGCAGCAAAACTAGTTGGGAAACACTGATCTAGACAATGTACAATTAAGAACAAGTCTCCTACCTCTCGGTAAAGAATTCCTGTAGTATCCATGGTTACCTCAACTACGCAAAAGCCAAAAATTGCAATGTGCATAGTGTGTTTTTTCTTTTTCAAAGGCTGTGAAATGGTATGCTGAGGGCAGTTCTCCATGGAAACCAAGTAAACCGACAATATGGACTTAAGATGAATGGAGGGTGGTGATAGCTTGACAGTTAAGAGAGTTCTGTGTTCATTTAAATCCAGCGAAATGCTGTCAGACCCTCCGCCTGTCAGACAGAGAAAAATCTCCATTTATTTCCTCCACTCACACTTTCACCCACACTTTACATCACGAAGGGCCAATAAGGCTGCCTGGCAGTGACTGGAATTATTATTCTATAACAATGCTGCAAGTATTAGAGAGTCCTATTAGAAGTAAACCACCCACTGACCAAATTATGCCAGAGTGATTTAGTTGAATTGAGAAATCATAAATTCCTTGATCTTTTGATATAGTATGAGAGGTATTTGTACACTAAAAAAGTAAGTTAAGAACTCAGAACTTCCTTCTCAATCTAAAAACAGCTTATTTTGAAGCCAACATGATTACAGGTTTCTTAGTCACTTTGGTACATTTCTCTGATAAGAGTTGAAATTTGCCTAAAAGTAAATGCATTTCTCAAAATAAAGTGCACAAATAGCAAAACACCATGGATTACTGGCAAACTCTAGCTCAAAATCTTTAGATGGTCTCTTAAAAATAAATCTGTGTCTGGGGATGTTCTGATGTAAACGATAGCTACAGTTTTTATTTCAATTATAGTAAATTGTAGGTTGCAACTTAGTGTTTGTGGGAGTTTGATTGGAAGAGATTGGACAAGATTCACATTTATGCTTTCACTGTTTGCACTGTAATTTGTTGACAGATCATGTCATTGTGATACAGAAAGAAAAAGAGCACTACATAGCACAAAGAAAAAAATTGAAATGTAGACATAGGACAATCTCGTTAGGGAAAACTGTACATGCAGTAGGAATTACAGGGCAGTCTTCTTACACCTTCTGACATCATACCTGCCAACACTCCCCGGAGTCTCCAGTATTTCAGACCCATCTCCCGCCACCCTCCCGTTTTGTTATTTCTCCCGGAAAACTCCCT
Source organism: Danio aesculapii (assembly GCF_903798145.1). NCBI lineage: Eukaryota > Metazoa > Chordata > Actinopteri > Cypriniformes > Danionidae > Danio > Danio aesculapii. Next base: position 22,703,974 of record NC_079442.1, on the reverse strand, counting down.
TAATGTAATTGGCCGTTGTCGTTTGCGTAGATGCCGGAAGTCGCTCACTCTTCATTGAAATGAACAGTCATTTGTCGATTTGGCGCTGCGAGTCGCTCATAGTGTGAATGAGGCTGTAGACGGAGGTCGCCCGAAGTCACTCTCCATTAAAATGAACGGTTCAAGTTTCCTACTCTGAACAAAAAAAAAAAACAAAAAAAAAACAGATGCAGCCCTCCGTGAATGTGCTCTCTTGTTATTAGTTGGTTTTTGTCCATTTGGTGTTTTCATGGGCAGCTTTATGGTCCAGACGCAACCAGACATCAGCCAATGTAAGGCAAGAACAGTTGGGTTTGGTCTGCTCTAGTTCGGCTTATGGGTATAACCAAGCCTTATGGCCAGAAGTCGATCACTCTCCATTGAAATGAACGGTTGCTTGTCGATTTGCCATTGCGAGTCGTTGGTAGTGTGAATGAGGCTATAGACGGAGGTTGCTAGAAGTCCCTCACTCTCCGTTGAAATGAACGGTCACTTGTCACTTTGCCGCGGTGAGACGCTCATAGTGTGAATGAGGCTTTATGTTACAAATTAATGCCTAAATCTTGTGGGGGTAAGACTATTCAACAGAGACTATTATAATACATTGGAATCAACATGACATAAGCAATTAATAATGTAGGAAACTGCAGACATTTGAGCATAATCATTTCCAAGGATGTACAAATGCAATTGCAACTTGTTATAAGAAATTCTGATGAAATGTTCAAAGAAACTTTTTTATATGCACATGTGATACAATCGATGTGAAGATTGCAGTTAGTTTTGGGAATCTCAATTCTGATCTGAGAAATTTACCAAAGAGATTAAGAAAAACTGCAAAATGTTGTGGAATGAACCACTTTAAAATTTATGTATTATGTATTAGCATGGCTAAACTCCACCTCTACAACAATGGCTGCTTCTAATCACTGCCTGTTTAGCTCTGCCTAAAGTTTCATGTGGAGATGAATACTGAGAGAGGCAAATGTAGGTTTACACAGACACCAAACAATAAAGATGCTCTGAAGAGAACAAGACACTGCAATTACAAGTTGTGGAAAAGCAAAGTCTTTTTATTACCTTCCCAGCAAGCATTGCTGGTTTTAAAAAGATGTTTAATAGATGTCCAACAGATGTCTAAATGGTCATCTTGGCTAAAACAAGGCTAAATTTGGGCTGTCAGTTAGAATGTAAGAATAGGCCAAAACTAGACTGGTCATAAAATAAACAGGAATGAATGACCACACATATAAAGTCTGTCTAATCTGTCTATTTGACGACTAATCTAGTTTTCGGATATTCTTAGATGTCTATTAGATTTTTACTGACAGGCCAAGTTTAGCCAAGCTGTCTACGTTTAGATCTCTATAATAGTGTTTCCCAACCCTGTTCCTGAAGGCACACCAACAGTACACATTTTCAAGCTCTCCCTAATCCAACACACCTGAATCAACTCATCAGAACATTAGAAGAGACTCCAAAACCTGAAGTGAATGGGTGAGATAAGGAAGACATTCAAAATATGTTCTGTTGGTGTGCCTCCAGGAACAGGGTTGGGAAACACTGCTCTATAAGACGTCTATTAAACACAAAATTGTTTGCTGGGTTCCTTCTGATGCCAACAAAGACTAAATGAACCTTCATTTCATATGAAGGTCTAGACTGAAACAGTAAGAATTTGGTCATTTACACCAGTAAGAACTTGGTTGTTTGTTAGCATTTTACCACAAATTAAGTTGCACACAAGAGTGAAACTAAGATGATATTGTGCTGGCTAAGTTGAATCAGTAATGTTACACCACACAACATATTTTATGTACTGTTTCTATGCTATTTATGTGTTTTTAAACCAAATCATGACAGCATCTTTGAAGGATGCAGGTAGTCAAACATACATGCTAAAATTTACATTGGTGGGCTAAAGCTGTTCTTTTCCACTTTGGGGTCTAATTTTATAGGGAGCAATTAATCATAAGAAAGCAACAAGTTGAAGGCTTTTTATTAGGCTATTATCAGTGTGAGTTGCTGTTTAATGTCTTTTATTCTGTCTAGTATTGTTTGTATGAGAAGTTTCCTACACTTGCTTACTGCAGCCTAACTTATCTATAGGCTGGGACACACCAGGCTGACGGCTGTCCGTTGGACTTTGTTGGTCTGTCAGTCAGTGTCAGTCCAGCTAGTTGGTTTGTTGTTTTCCACATGTTGCCTCTCATCAGGTTATGCCAGCGCTTGTTGGCCTGATTCAGCATGTAGAATTGGTGTGGGTCGTCAGCTGACAACCAGTCAGTCAGCTTTCTTCAGCCGACGACCCACACCACATTCAGCAATGAATCAGAGTGCAAGTGTGACAGTGTGAAGAGAAGAAGCCAAGATGGAAAACAAAGAGGCCGGCTGTAATTTTGCTACCTTTCTCAAATATTTGCAAGCTATATGAATTATTAGATTTTCAGACATATTTGTAAGAGCAATGCTCTGTGTGGTGAGTGACAATTACTATAATGAAGGTACCAAACGCTGCTTAGTTTACCCTTTGTCATGCGTCAAAAGTTCAGGTCTGCCACTGTGAAAAAAAAACGCTGCCCTCTGCGAATGCACTCTCTCATTTCAGTCTTTTGTCCGTTTGGTGTGTTTTGGGCTGCTTTTTGGTCCAGCCGCAACCAGACAGGAGACAACATGAGAACACAGTTGGGTTTGGACTGCTCTAGTTGTTTGACGATATAAGCCAGCCTTATGGATATAAAATAAAGTGACCAACCAACCAGCTAATTAGGATTATTTTCAAATCTACAGTTCATTGCTAGTTTATCCACGAAGTGTCAACACTGAACCTGTCTGTTATTGTTTCACAGTGCAAGAAGAAATTATGATTACACAACAATATGCAGAAACAAGAAAAAAATCACATAGGCCTACAGACAACAGTCTGATTTCATGCGAAACATAAATATTTTAATATATTTTTGAGTCCACGGTACATTTATTGCTATTCTAGTTTAAATTAGAAAGTTAGTTTTACAGTTTTAATCAATAAGTCATGACAACTCTTCTCTAAGATAAGTTCATCATCTTTCAAATTATTTTTTAAAATAGGACAAGACTTGTGAATGACTTGATTTGTAGATTTATTCAACTTTAAATCTTTTTCAATTTATGGCAGCAGCTGTTTTTTTGTTAAATATAGGTGAGTTTTAAGATGCAACTATGCGTTTGAGTAGTCAACGCGAAAACAATGAATAATTCCAACACAGGCTCATTCTGAAAACGTAGCCCTGTATAAGTTTCTGGAGATAGCAAAATATGTAGCCAGAGCTACAAATGAACGCTACGGGGTGGTAAGATGCTAACCAATCCTTTTCTCGCTAACCAACTGACCGCTTGCCTGTAAAACCAGTTTTTCTGGTAGCTTGACACGTACATCGGTGGACTTGAGACACATAGCGGAGTTGACCACGATGATGGGGAAGTGAGTGTGGAGTGTGGTTAAGAACAGTTGCCTCAAGAACAGTTCTTGAGGCAACTTAAGAAGAACCAGCTTTCATCAGCTGTCTTGGTGAACTTTTACCGTTGCACAATAGAAAGCATCCTGACCAACTGCATCACGGTCTGGTATGGAAGCTGCTCTGTTGCTGAGCATAAGGCACTGCAGCGGGTGGTGAAAACTGCCCAACGCATCACAGGGACTACACTGCCAGCCAAAGAGGACATCCAGAAGAAACGCTGTCTGCGCTGAGCATGCAGTATTCTTAAGGACACCTCTCACCCGGCTCACAGATTGATTTCTCTCCTGCCTTCCGGCAGGCGCTTCAGGCTCCCCCAGACAAAAACCAGCAGACTGAGGAACAGCTTTTTCCCCAGAGCTGTCTCCCTTTTGAACTATGCCCCTCACTGACTCTTTTGCCTCCCAATACACCCCCACCCTCCTCTAACTTATACTCCTCACAATCACTGCACTGTTTAACATTTGCACATTTAACTTTGCACATATTCATTGCACTGATTCATTTATTTGAACTGTACATACCCACTGCACATGGACATACCCTCTGCACACTTCTGATTACTAATAGCAACCTGTACATATATTCATTTATTGTAAATCTGTTCATTGCTAATACAACCTGTATATAATGTCCATAGTACATCCATCGGTAAATATCACCATAGTTTTTCTATAACTGCACTTATATAACATATACCTGTATCCTGCACTTGCTGCTATTGCACTGCTGGTTAGACCTAAACTGCATTTCGTTGCCTTGTACTTGTACATGTGTAATGACAATAAAGTCAAATCTAATCTAATCTAAAAAAAAAAAAGAAAGCAGGTATAATAAAAACAGAAGCCAAAAAATAAAATAACAAGTAAAAAACAGAATGATAATGTGGTAAAATCTGGTGAGGGCTTTTCAAAACACTGCGATTGGGTTTAGGGAAGGGTGGGTGGGTCAATAGATGCTTTTGAAAACACTATTGGTTGGGTTTAGGGAAGGGGATCGATTGGTTGGTCAGTCAGTCAGTCAAACAGTCAGTTGACAGCGGCCTCTGGTGGATTTACGTGAGAAGAGCTGGCGCGTATGACACTCTTGAGAGAAATTTGAGATCTCAAAAAGCATACACAGGGGCTTCTGGTGGATTCGCGGAAACAAATACGGCAAAAAAAACGTAGCTCCTGGGAAGTTTTTTGCTCTCTCCAGAAATGTATATACGGGTACCTAATCAGAATGAGCCTGGGTTGCATAGTTCATGTATTTATGTACTATTTAAATCTTAAAATTCACATATATTTGTCCATTAAAGCATTAAGTTGGGCCGCTCTGTTTTTTATAACCTGTTTTTTTTATTATGTTGTTTTTGTACAGTATGAATAACACATAAACAGTTTAAACAGCTTGTCTTTTTTCTGTAAATGATTTACATCTTACATCTCACTTTTTTATGTCTTCAGAAAACGCCCTTGCTAATACTTTATGAGGTCAAAGTTTCTGTGGCAAGACAGACGATAACAGATACAGAAAGACCACAACAAAAAACGTATTTTGCTTTTGCAATGGCATCAATCACTAAAAATGACACAATGCTCTGACCAGCTTGTATACACTGTGAGCTAATAATCAAGCTAAGAGGGCTGTTCCAAAGAGATATGGAGATTTATGACTGCTGCTATCAAGGTGTACATGTTGTCCAGTTCCTGTTAGACTGTTACCGCAGGTATTGTTTCCTTCTTTACATTCTAGATAGAATTATACATGTGGATATTTCCTGTTAAGCAATGGTGTCGTTGTGACAAAAGGTACTGTATCTCATCTTCATCTTATTTGACCATTTTAAAGTAGCATTTTATGACAAGTTAAGAGTTTCTTTAACATTTGCTAAAGCGCCAGGAGCTCATATGAACAGATGTTGATTTTCAGGGCCTTGTAACTGTTCTGTTGTGATCTTTCTGACAGTCTAACAGTGATCAGATTTCAATGATAAGTTTGTTAGATTTTGTAATGGTATACTAAAAAAACTACTCGTTTGTTTAACCCAAAAGTTTAACCCATTTTCATAATGGTGAAAAAAACCTTCCCTAATACTAACCACACTTATTATTAATTATTATTTATTCTTATTCTGGGTTTGAAATATATATATTTTTCACTAGCTGTCTAATTTGGCTACAATTTGCCCATTTAACAACTTACTAGTCAAAACTAAATTGTCAGAAGTCACAGCTTATGAAACTTGTGCACCAAACTATCATGTCATAATGACAAAATCACGTGATCATATAATTTTTCAATAATAAAATTGATGTGCTTTTCATGTAAGTATGACTGAAGGTTAATGTTTGTCTCTGAAACCCAAAGGTTTGACTGCCTTAAAACATTTAGACATTTGTTTTTGCACAAAAGGCTCTGACAATGTGTTTTGGCTGTATAGCTAAATATTAACTGGGAACACAGTGAAGCAGCACATGTCAGACATCTCAAAGAAAAGAGATGACTGGTGATTCTCAAGATCAATACCGCAGTCTAATCGCCATTTAGGCTAAAGTTCACTTCAAGACTGAAGAATCTTGAGTCAAGGAGTTTGAATCACTAACTCACTATCCTTCGACTTATTCATGTTTTAGCAGAGGTCGTCACATTGGAATTAACTGACAATTAATCTGACATGCACTACCGTTCAAAGGTTTGGGGTCAGTAGGATTTTTAAATGTTTTAAAATAAGCTTCTCCAGCTCACCAAGGCACCATTTATTTAATCAAAAATAAAGTACAAATTGTGAAATGTTATTGCACTATAGAATAACTGTTCAAAAGTAGTTTATAATTTAATTCAATAATTTATTCGAGTGATTTTAGAGATGATTTTTCAGCTTCATTACTCCAGTCTTCAGAGTCACATGAACCTTCAGAAATCACTCTAATATTAATAAATTTTCAAATATTCATAATGAATCATTCATTCATTTTCTTTTCGGCTTAGTCCCTTTATTAATCTGGGGTCGCCACCGCGGAATGAACCGCCAATGTATCCAATATATGTTTTTACGCAGTGGATGCACTTCCAGCTGCAACCTATCATTGGGAAAATTAATATTATTATAATTATGATTAATGGTAATAGTAATAAAACCAATAATGACTGGAGTAATAATTTCATTTGAAACTTCATTCAATAAGAAAGCAGTTATTTAAAAATGTAATAAATATTTAACAATTTATTTTTTACATATCATAAATGCTGCCTTGATGAACAGAATACTTTTCTTTAAAAAATAAAAACATAAAAAAAATTGACCCCAAACTTTTGACTGGTAGTGTATGTTTTATGTGGTCCAGCCACAATCCAGCTGAAAAAAACACACATACACTCTCTCATTCACTCATACACACACTCATATACTACAGCCAATTTTGTTAACCAAATTGACCTATACCGCATGTTTATGGGGGAGATATTTAAACAAAACAACCGTGCAATGGAAATTTATATTGCTTTAAGTAACATTTGGGTTTTAAAAATCTACCATTTCACTCAATGAGTTTTTAGCTGAAATTTCTCCATAGAGTTTGAATGTAAGCATAAATACAATCAATTGAGGTTCAAAGAAAGTCAAATAACTCATACTCGTAAGATAAAGATTTTTTTTTTAGAGCGATACTAGCCAAAGAAGAAGTACTTTGGATTTCACAGGGATTTTTGTTGCTTTATATATACAGTTGAAGTCAGAATTTTTAGCCCCCCTGATTTATTAGCCCCCCTATTTATTTTTTTCCACAATTTCTGTTTAACGGAGAGCAGATTTTTTTCAACACATTTCTAATCATAATAGTTTTAATAACTCATTTCTAATAACTGATTTATTTTATCTTTGCCATGATGACAGTAAATAATATTTTACTAGATATTTTTCAAGATACTTCTATACAGCTTAAAGTAGCAATTAAATGGCTGGACTAGGTTAATTAAGTTAACTAGGCAGGTTAGGGTAATTAGGCAAGTTATTGTATAATGATGGTTTGTTCTGTAGATTATCGAAAAAATATATAGCTTAAATGGGCTAATAATTTTGACCTTAAAATGGTCTAAAAAATTAAAAACTGCTTTTATTCTAGCCAAAATAAAACAAATAAGACTTTCTCCAGAGAAAAAAAAATATTATCAGACATACTGTGAAAATTTCCTTGCTCTGTTAAACATCATTTGGGAAATATTTAAAAAAGAAAGAAAAAAAATTCTAATTTCAACACTATATACTGTATATATATATATATATATATATATATATATATATATATATATATATATATATATATATATATATTGACAAGTGGAAGTCAAGACTCAAACTCAGGCAACATAGACTCGTTCTGAAAATGTAGCGCTATATACATTTCTGGAGATCGTGAAATATGTATTGCAGAGTATTGGTGCTTTTGAAAACACTATTGGTTGGGTTTAGGGAAGGAGGAGGGTGAGTCAGTTGATCGGTCAGTCATTCAGTCATTTAGCCAGTCGACTGTGGCCTCTGGTGGATTTTCGTAGGAAAAGCAGGTGCGAATGGCACTCGCGAGAGAAATTTGAGATCTCAAAAAATGTACACAGCGGCCTCTAGTGGATTCATGAAAACAAAAACTGCAAAAAAACATAGCTCCTGGGACGTATTTGGCGCTCTCCATAAATTTATATCCGCTTGTTAAGTTGTGACATATCGGTGACGTATGGAATACTGTTTCCGGGTTCAAGCCGCTACTCATTTGAATTGAGAAAATATTTGTTTATGGACATTTTTTGTCCCATCACACATTAAAGTGAATTTTATATACAATCATAGTGCACACACCAATCTCTTGGCTTGCTGCATCACAAATACCAAAATTTTAACAATTTCTAAAAAATTATTCACTTTCTGGCCATCGGATATTAGGCATGGATATATATATATATACATATATATTGCGATCGTAATTTTGGAAAGTATTACATCGCTTTGTAAACGTTTATTATTACCATTTGATGAGTCTCCCCATACAGTTTGATAAAGCGCCTGGACCCGGAGGCCGCTTCACCTAAAGTCACACTTAACAAGCATATAGAGGTACATTTTCAGAGCCTGGCTTGAGCTAAGGACAGCCGTAGCACAGTTGTGCTATATGTTGGCACATTGACCACTGGGATATCGGTGCCGACAAAGTGAAGAATTCTTAAAAGATGCTATGAAGAGAACCGTTATAAGCAACCCAGGTTCATTCTGAAAACGTAGTCCCACGGATGTTTCTGGAGACCACAAATTATGTAGCCGGAGGTACGTACAGCTGCATTTCGTTTTTTAAGCGAACGCAACGGGGCGGTGTGACGCTGTTCTCTTTCGCGTTTGCCGGCTGACCACTAACCTCCGTGTGGAGGGCTTTCCTGCTACAAAGAGCTGGTCCGGTTAGCTCATCGTGTACGTCAGCGGACTTGAGACGCAGAGAGGCGCTGACCATGACGATGAACGAGTTCGAGTATGGGGAATAGCGGTTCCAGAAATCAGGTAAGACAAAAACAGAATCCAAAAAATGAAGTGAACAAGTTCACAACAGGCTGAGAATGTGGTAAAAATCAGACCAGGGCTTTTCTTTTTCTGGATGGCTTTTTTTTTTTGAAAATTGTTGGTTGGGTTTAGGGAAGTAAGCGGGCGGGCAGGTCAATCGGCAAAACTGCTTGGGTTTAGGGAAGGAAGAGGAGGGTGGGTCGGCCGATAGGCCGGTCGCCCAGTCAGTCATTCAGCCAGTTGGACGGACAGTCGTTGTGGGCCTCTAGTGGGTTCACGCGAGAATGGCGCGGGCGCAAACTGCACTCGCAAGAGACGTTCGAGATGCGAAAAAGTGCTCACAGTGGCCTTTCGCGGATTCACGAAAACAAAAACTGCACAAATACGTACCTCCCAGGATGTATTTCGCGGTCTCCAGAAACGTCCACGGGACTACGTTTTCAGAATGAGCCTGGGTAATGTAACTTTTTCCAGACAAAATAATATTTTCTTGAGTAAAAAGATTACACTTGTAAAAGCTCTTCAAAGAACCATCACTCCCAATAAAGAATATTTATTTTTAAGAATGTAATCATGTAGAAACACACATAGAAAAAATACTATCAATGCAAAATTTGAATATGTAGCTTCACAAAGCTTTGTTTGAAAGTTTTTAAAGAATTATAGACTATATGAACATTCTTATGGTGCATTTCACAGATTTTCTGACATTCATCTTTGCTTTAATCTACAGAAAAAAAAGTGCAGATGGATAAAAACACACTGAAAATGAGTGTTGCTCTATCATGCACCATTCTTATTTTTTTCACTCTGCTTTTGGCATACACTGACATCAAACCTCTTCACCCATACATGGCTCCTTTATATAAAGTGGCCAAAAAAACAGAAAGTCCATCATCAATTACACCTATTGAAGATTCGGAGCATTTCATGGTGTCTGCGTTTATTGACCACAGACTGGGCGGGGCCATTCGAGTCATCAGCATAATCAAGAGAAACAGTCTTCAGCCACTTTACTGTGTTTACTGTAGCACTGAACATGACTGCAAAACTGTTGCGACTGAGGTCCAGGTACACACCGACCATTTTGGCTTCCCATTTCATGTAGCAGATGTGATTTGTAAAGGCAACAATATGCAATATGCAAGACGTGTCACCATCACAACTCAAGAAAATACATCCAACCTCAAGATGAAGTATCTGCCGATTAATAATAAGGAGGTCAAAAACACTTTTAAGTTTGACTTCACTGTATGCTTCTCCAGCCTTTTTGGAAACTACAACAATGTACTGCAGTTTGCCCAAACTATGGAGATGTACAAGCTTTTGGGCGTACAGCATGTGGTCTTATATAAAACCAGCTGTGGAAAAGATCTAGAGAAGCTTCTGAAATATTATGAATCAGAAGGGATACTGGAGATTGTTTCTTGGCCTATCAATAAGTTTCTGAATCCATCCTCAGGCTGGAATTTTCAGGAACACGAGGGCGATCTCCACTATAATGGTCAGTTAGTAACACTCAACGAGTGCATGTACAGACACATGTATCAATCCAAATATCTTCTTCTGAATGACATTGATGAGATCATTATGCCGTACAAACACACTAATTTACAGTCTCTTATGGTGTACCTCCAATCTACTCACCCTGGTGCCAGTGTATTCATTGTTAAAAGCCACTTATTCCCCACAACACAGTTTGAGGAGAGCGGGAAGTTCAAGCGAAAAGAATGGAATAATATTCCTGGAGTAAACATCATGGAGCATATTTACAGAGCACCAGAACCAAAGAACGTTTACAATCCCGCAAAGATGATCGTAAACCCGAGGAAGGTGGAGCAAACCTCAGTACATTCCTCTTTGAAATATTCTGGACATTTCTGCTTTGTAGCTTTTGATGTGTCTAGGATGATACACGTGAGAGAACCCTTTCAGAATGGTGAGAATCTTACAAAAGAGCAATTGTTTGTAGATAAAAGAGTCTGGGACTTTAAGCAAGAACTGATACCCAATGTTGACCGGACTTTGAAGCTTTCGGGTTTGTCAACATGATTTTATAAGAAGTATGCAAATGTGATCAATTGTAAATCAGAGTTTTATAACTATAAAGAAGACCAAAATAAAGTTAAACTGATTAGTCCCGTACTGCTGATATGCTCTCTGTCCCTTTAAATTTTCTGTAGTTGTCTGTACCTAGTATAGTTATGTTAACTCTAGCTTTTTCCTTTAGGAGTTTTTCACAATCAATTGTTCACAATCCACAGAGTTACTTATGTACTACAGAGTACAGCGTTGTGCATACTTATTATACATGTATATACATAGAACCATTATTTATTTTCTTGTTTTCAAAAGGAGAAATTTATATTTTTATTTTGTTTATTTAAATGTATACTATTTGTAAACATCTTTTCAACAAACAAAAATAACAAACAAAATAAAAGTATTGGTCTTATTTCGCATTCGCATGTGTAAGAAAGCTCTTTTTTGCAATATTTCTAAAACCGATTCCTTTGCTTATGCATGGGATATTAGGAATAATAATTGTTTGCTCTACAAAAGCATAAATAAACTCTTAATTGGCGGCTATTTTTACAGTGTAATTTAAAATATTTGTAAAATATTTCAACTTTAAAACAGAACGTGGAGGCAAATCTGTATCTGTTGAACTGTGGAATAGCACTCTAATATTGTTTATGTCTACAGCTTTACAAATTATATACAGCTACTCAAATATAGCTTTGATTTTTGCCTATTACGGTGTCTGTCAATGTTACATGAGACACAATCATATTTAAGTATATATGTAATGTAATATAAACTTAATACATTAAAAAATAAAACATTTTAGGATAAAACATTTATAATAAATAATAATAATGATAATAATAATAATAATAATAATAATAATAATAATAATAATCATAATTAGTATATTTAAAATTGTTTATTTATAATAATATAATATAAATTGAATAGATAAAAAATATAAAAATATAAATATTTAATATATATCTCTCTCACTCCTTTCTCTCTTCCTCCACTGGCAGGTTTAATCTGCTCCAGTAGTCTAGTCTGAATTAATGACAGTCCCATTTTGCATGTTACATAAAGGCAGTCACGAGTAGCTATTGCACTGTGCTAAGATGATCTGTGAACTCACCAAATGTCTCTCAATATGGAATAATTCATTACAGTGCAGATGTAAAAACTACAAACCTGACTTATATAAAAATATATAAATATCTGCATTACAAGGGACAATGTGTTATTCTTCAGCATTAACATTTACAAAGTCAAAGAAATCCCACATCAGCCAGTTACAGTAGTATAACAGCTACAAAAAGTTTACTTGGAACATAATAGGACTTAAAGTTCACCCAGAAAAAGAAAATTCTGTAATTAATTATTCATCCTTATGTTGTTTCAACTCCCTATAGCTTTTGTTCTTCATCTTAACACAAATTAAGATATTTCAAATGAAATTCGTAAGCTCTCTCATTCTCCGTAGACAGCAATGGTTCTGTGTTGGTTAAAGTTCAGAAAAGAAAACAAAACATTGTTTAAACATTCAGTGGTTTAATTGTAAGCAAAAAAGCTCTAAGAACACTTTTGTGCACCAAAGACTCTGTAAAAATGAATTTGTTTGCCTTTGTCTTTTGTATTGGTTTAGGGTGAGTGTCACACACTGTAAAAAATATTCGGAAATTAGCAGTTTTCCATATTTTGTGATATTTTTCCCATTTATTTATGCTCTTGAATTACATTATGGGACGCTGATCTTTCTTATAACAACTAATAACCTTGAAAGGTTTGAAAAATTACTTTTATGAACATTTTTAATAGTTTATTTTGGTGATATTTTGGTCTGGGTTGGTGTTAAATGTTATGGTACAAATACCTTGTAATAAACTGGTAGTACATTGTCATTTTATTTTACAGACTTAATTCTCTCAATTTTTTATTTTACATTTTATATATATAACTGAAGAGTTGAATTTACAACATCAGAATCCATATCACAGCAATATCACTCTGTAGCCCAAGACTGGTTACTCACTGAAGCTAAGCAGGGCTGAGCCTGATCAGTACTTGGATGGGAGACCACATGGGAAAACTTGGTTGCCATTGGAAGTGGCCAGCAGGGGGCGCTCAACCTGTGTTCTGTGTGTGTCCTAATGCCACAGTATAGTGAAGGGGACACTATACTATCAGTTAAACCGAGGTCATGACTCTCTATGGTCATTAAAAATTCTCGTAAAGAGTAGGGGTGTAACCCTGGTGTCCAAATCCCTCCATCAGCCCTTACCGTTAATGGCATACCAATCATCCCCATCCACTGATTTGGCTTTATCACTATAGCTAGTATGTGGTGAGCCCTGTGTCCTGTGGCTGCCGTTACATCATCCAAGTGGATGCTGCACACTGGTGGTGGTGTGGAGATACCCCCTCACGATTGTGAAGCGCTTTGGGTTTATGTCCATACATGATAAATGCACTATATATAAAAATACACATTACTTACTAACTTATTTACTAAAAGGCAACAAAGCAGAGTTCAAGGTCCCATAATCCAACTCACAACCATAAATAAACAGGAAAAAAATACAAAAACTGTCTCATTAACAGATATTTTTACTTTTGAGTTGCTTTATTACATAATAATAATAATAATAATAATAATAATAATAATAATAATAATAACAACAACAAATCTAATAATATTAATAATAGTATAAATAAAATTTTAAATCAGGGAACTGTGGCTGAATCAACACGGAACGCCCTACAAAGATTACTTCTTCAGGGAATGTACATTTAAAACAATAATGTGAACACATGTGCCAGACAGCCTGATATGAAGCATGAAAGTCCACAATCTTTAAATGTCAGTGAAGAATTCTGCTCCAGCCATGACTAAAGGTCAGTTTGGACACAAGACTTCTCTAATGTGGCATCAGTGCAAGCAGTCAAATGAAATTTGCTTTGGTGAGTTCCTCCAGTCATTTTAAGTTTGCACCAACACTGTGCGATATTTACCATGACGAAGAGAGTCTGATTCACTTTAATATGAGAACAAACATGGACCTAACAGAATTGTAGCCTCTATAAAACATTCAATATCTGCTTCAACATTGAAATTTACACTTGTGTGACGTGCGTGAAGCCAGTGTTCCTACGAGATGACAGCAGGACATTCTTTATGCAGGAAAAGCACTAAAATAACACACCAGTCTTGCTTATCCATGGCTGTACTCTGATGATATACTCTGATAATGTACCATTACTTCTCTCCTCACAGATACTAAATTCTTGATTTACAGGGATGGAGGAAAACAGAAAAGGCGAAAGAGTGTTTTTTGTATTTCATTATGCCCTCTCAAGCTTGCAAAAATATGTCAATTAACCAAACCATATGTGGAAGTGAGTGTGTAAATGTGCCGTTTTGCCTGCAGGGACAGCACTTTTTGCACTTCTGTTAAGGTTGATGCATACATTTATTAGCAGATGTACACATTATGTGGGACATCGGTCTGGTTCATGAATATTAACCAGGTTATATGGAACATCATTTCATCCATATTCACACACACCCATATATAATATACACACACAAACCAAACACACACACACACGTTATCAGTACACATGTAACCATTTGAACCACTGTTATTATTAATAGTAATATTTACACATTCCAATTAAATGAGTTGCAAATCCAGTAGTGTAATAGAAAGAAAACAGACAACTGTAATGTCTTGCCTTCTGTTTTTGCTGAGTAATTGACCAAAGCATTGAAAGATGGTGTTTCAATAGCAGTGTTAAGTTTAATGAGAGAATGAATTAATTCTGTAAAGAAAACAGATGTCATTACTGAAGTTTAATTCACGAGATAATTCAAATTAAAACTATTTAATCTCATGGGTTCAAAATGATTTAGCTCTATAGTCCCATTTTCCTTTATTACATTTAAATACGTCATTAAATTTTGTGGAAATGTGTATCATAATTATATTAAGTTACACACAAACCATTTGTGTGTGTGAGTGTGTGCGTGTGTGTGTGTATGTGTGTGTGTGTTTAATGCCACTAATCCTGCAAATTCTGGGACCTGCAGTGATCAGCTCATTGTATTAACCTGGCACCTTGTTAACAAGGCTTAGTTTCCTAGCAGAACTGATAAGCAGAGTCTGTGATCGCACTTGTGGCCATTGTGTAAATCCAGACAAATCAATATTTACAGGCTGCAGGTCTCTTGTCGTCTCAGATGTTGTTTTTAATTGAATCATCTTTCAAAAAACAGCCTTTTTGCAGAAAAATAACCCCATCGCACTGTGAACGTTGTGTGATAAATGCTGAACAGCATCAGGAAAAACTAAAATAAAATAAATATTCACACAATCAGTTGATAATATTTAACTGAAAGGAAAAATCATTTTTAAAGGGCATCAATGATGAAAAATCATCTTTTGTACGCTGTTTGGACAGAACTGGCTATAGGTATAGTGTGTCCACAGTCATACTGGAGTGATATAAAGAAAATAAGTCTCTTCATTTAATTTCCTGGCGTTCAAAATAGGATCCAAATCCCTCCCATTTTTGAGGCCCACTGCAACCTGATGTAGGAGTGCGGTTTTCCCACCCACTGAATTGATTGACAGCCTCGTATTAGCATGTAACACATATAATCATATCAACAAGACAGGATGTGCACAAAGCCACTGGGATTAAAAGATCTGTTCAGCTCTCTGTGATCATCAATCATCATCAAATGTAATCAAGAATGAGTTTTAAACATAATCAAGAATACAAGTATAAAACATTATAAAACAGTGCATGTTAATGAATTACAGCGATTTTACCATCTTTACTTTATCACCACAGGCGCATGTTAGTACAATTATAAAGGAAGACGCTTCAATCCTGGTTTGTGGACGTTAAATCAGGTTTATTTGATACATTAACATAACGGATATCTATACAGCAGTAGAATTTAACGCGGATCCTATCACATTTGCCATGCAAAAACAGTGCAAAGTTAAACGTGCGTGCTGTGTGTGTGTGTGTGTGTGTGTGTGTGTGTGAACTTTGAAACAACATTGTGTGTGACTCATCGTTAGAACTCCACATCAAATACATCAAATAATAATTGGGAAAGGTCTTACTGTAGTATTTCTCAAACGTTACGCGAGATCTTCTTCCTTCATGTCTGTCACTGTGCTGTTTATCTGAAGCAGCCGAGGTGGAGATTGAGGCACACTCTGCCAGGCAAGTGGGAACGGTGGGCGGGGAGAACCAGCATTAAAGGCACAGGCAACAAAAACAACCACATTGTGTTCAGAGCAGAACATCCAATATTCTAAAAGATATAATAAATCATCTGATGGGTGTTTTGAGCTGAAACATTATAGACACATTCTGGACACGCAAAAGACTTATCTGACATCGTGAAAAAGGGGTAAAACAGATGCCCTTTAAATAAAATATAAACAAAAGTCAAATTTCTTGAATATATATGGGTCAAAGACTAAAATGGGTTTTCATGCATTAAACGAATAAGTGCAGTGCAGCTGGAATTATATCATACAATACAATGTGTTCATACTTGTTTGTTCTTATCAAAACTAATGACTATCGTACATATTTATTGGGATTTACAGAATACACTAAATAAAGTGTGACTGTTTATGTACCAAAAAATCTTGTGAGGCATATTTACATCAATTGTCATTTTAAATATTTATGCTTTGCCACTATCCTTCAAATCAATGGGATTTACTCTTAGCAAGATGTTTTTATTGATTAAAAAAAGAGCAAATAAAAAATGTCTAGACATTAACAAAATAATGGGATTGCAGTATTTTAATTTCTGTTTTAAAGAACAATTGGACAGTCTACATTAAGGAATAATTCACCCTAAAATTAAATAATTGATATGTATCGTTATACCATTTTGTTTACCTATTCATTATGTTAAAAAATTACCTTGTTCTTCATTACATGGAATATAAATGTAGTGTGTGTCATTCATGCACTAATTAAAATCACTTGTTGTCCATTTTGTTCGCTCATCGCCTCAGTGTATTCAAGTACTTAGTTTCCTTTGTTCTTTTGTCTGTTCTCCATTATGGTTTATGTGGTCCTTCTGTCTCTAGTGTTTTGAGTATATTGAGTTTTACTAATGAAATCTAGACTATTGCAATTGTGGCGATCTCATCTTTATTTTGCAACCCAACACGTAACATTTTAATAACAATACACAGAGGTCGCATTAAGGAAAATTTTCAATTATAATGTAATAAATAATGTTCACAGTCCAATCTTTTTGCTTAATAGACCTCAGCGAATCACTAGTGGAATTCATTTAGATTTGCATGTATTTTTATATATATAAGAGTGTCTCTATTCTTTGACTGGTATTTTATAAGCACAGAATTACAAATTCAGCTAAAAATCTCTAAAACTTAAAACTAAACCTCTTAGATCACTTGAGTGTAGGGCCGAAATGGCAAAAATGAAATGTGGATATTTATTTTCCATATTGAACGATAACAATATATATTTTGATATAAGTTGTTAATGCTGCCAGATTTAAAAGAATATCCCAACAATTGACTGAAGCCACAAAAATTAGAGGGTCCATTAAATGGCATAAAAGATTTACGGCCAATATATTTTCGGTGGCCGAAAATTTGGTACATCTCTAATATGAACAAACATAGATTCCCATTGTTGCACATTTCTGCTGTGTGATTGGCTCTTAATAAAGCATCATTTTTATTCAGAGTCAAAGAAAACTTCCTGTTGAACTGGCTCAATTATCTAAAAGAAAAAATTATTTTCTGCGTTGACAGAGGCCAGTGTGAGCCTTTTACTTATATAACAAATTACTTGTGCCTCGGAACTTGAAATGCAATGAACACACAGTGGCATTTGGAGGTGCGAGACCACTCTTTGAAGCATAGCTGCTCAAGACAGTTCTGGGAGGTAATAATACCAAACCACTTTGAAGACAGACTTTGGCAAAGGCATTTTAGAATGATCAAAACAACATTTCAGATGTTTAAGCTGGTCATTTCACTGGTTTATCCATTACCGTCTCATTACCTATTTTTGTTATCATATTTATTTATCCTTTATTTACCAGGAATTTCCCATTGAGATATGCATCTCTTCTACAAGTGGGTTCTGGCAAAAATGGCAGCACAAAAAGTTTCAGATACAAAAATACACATACAGTTGAAGTCAGAATTATTAAACCCACTTTTATTTAATTTCTATTTATATATATATATATATTTCCCAAATGATGTTTAACAAAGCAAGGAAATGTTCACAGTATGTCTGATAAAATTTTTTCTTCTGGAGAAAGTCTTATTTGTTTTATTTCGGCTAGAATAAAAGCAGTTTTTAATTAAAAAAAACATTTCAAGGTCAAACCTGCCTAGTTAACCTAATTAACCTAGTTAAGCCTTTAAATGTCACTTTAAGCTGTATAGAAGTGTCTTGAAAAATATCTAGTCATATTATTTACTGTCATCATGGCAAAGATAAAATAAATCAGTTATTAGAGATGAGTTATTAAAACTATTATGTTTAGAAATGTGTTGAAAAAAATCTTCAGAAATTAGAAATTAGAAAAACAGAAAACAGAAATTAGGGAAAAATAAAAAATAAACAGGGGGGCTAATAATTCGGGGGGTGGGGGGGTAATAATTCTGATTGCAACTGTAGGTGTTTTAACCTCATTGGGAAAATGTCCACGTGAGTATGCCACATACAAACGTGTCCATATACAAACGTCAGACTGCCACTAGGCTGTTCAGAGCTCATCCCAGACTCATGAAAGTATCCACAATCTAATAGAACACACACACTCAAAGTACAATCCGTTTCTCACCCAAGGTTGAAGGTATTCTCAGCCAGCTTTATTAAAACTGGTTAAAAACCAGTATAATCTACATCCAATCTTTACACATAGGAGGAATCTCCTCATTCACCACCAGTGTGCAGCATACACCTGGATGACGCGACGGCAGCCATTTTACACCAGACCGCACACCACACAACAG